>NC_090210.1:300000-600000 GCF_033026475.1 Channa argus
CTTCTTCTTAGCTAACGTATTTCCCTGTATACACTCCTGAACTTCCTCGTTCCACCACCAAGTCTCCTTGTCCACTTTCCTCTTTCCAGATGACACACCGAGTACCCTCCTACCTGTCTCCCTGATCAAATTAGCTGTAGTAGTCCAGTCATCTGGAAGCACTTCCAAACCACCCAGAGTCTGTCTCAGCTCCTCCCTGAAAACTAAACGACATTCTTCCTTTTTCAACTTCCACCACTTCGTCCTCTGCTCTGCCTTAGTCATCCTTATCTTCCTCACCACCAGCATCATTTTACACACCACCATCCTGTGTTGTCTGGCTACACTCTCCCCTACCAATGCTTTACAGTCACTGATCTCTTTCAGATTACAACGTCTACACAAGATGTAGTCTACCTGAGTGCTTCTCCCTCCGCTCTTGTACGTCACCCTATGTTCCTGCCTCTTCTGAAAGAAAGTGTTTACTACAGCCATTTCCATCCTCTTTGCAAAGTCAACCACCATCTGTCCTTCTGCCTTCCTGTCCTGAACACTAAACCTGCCCATAACAGTCTCATCACCTCTGTTCCCTTCACCTACATGCCCATTGAAATCTGCACCAATGACAACTCTCTCACCTCTGGGGATGCTCTGCATCACTTCATCTAACTCACTCCAGAATTTCTCCTTCTCTTCTAACTCACATCCTACCTGTGGGGCAGAACCACTCACAACATTGAACATCACCCCTTCAACTTCCAGCTTCAGACTCATCAACCTGTCTGATACTCTTTTCACCTCTAGAACATTCCTCACAAAATCCTCTTTCAATATAACTCCTACTCCATTTCTCTTCCTATCTGACCCATGGTAAAACAACTTGAACCCTGCTCCTAAGCTTCTAGCCTTGCTACCTTTCCACCTGGTCTCCTGGACACACAGTATGTCCACCTTCCTTCTCTGCATCATGTCGATCAACTCCCTAGCCTTCCCTGTCATAGTACCAACATTCAAAGTCCCTACTGTCAGTCCTACATTCTTAGCTTTCCTCTTCTCTCTCTGCCTACGAACACACCTTCCTCCTCTTCTTCTTCGTCTTCGACCAACAGTAGTCCAATTTCCACCGGTACCCTGTAGGTCAACAGCACCAGTGGCGGTCGTTGTTAACCCGGGCCCCGACCGATCCGGTATGGAAGTCTTTGTCACGATTCGCATGTTTGATTTGGCATGTGTTTTACGTCGGATGCCCTTCCTGCCACAACCCTCTGCATTTATCCAGACTTGGGACTGGCACAAGAAGACACTGGTTTGTGCCCCCTTGCGGTTGCATTAAGCACTTTAGGATGGATAATTAAGTTTAACACAGGAGAAATACAGGATTAGGTGAGCAGATGGTGAAAGAAAATAGGATTATCCTAAATTCAGACCATTTATATATATATTTATATAAAGACTCCAGATCTAAATTATCCAACCTAATACTGTGTATGCAACTAAAAAAGATTCTGGTGTTTCTGATGGTGTGACATAAAGCTTTCTTTTTCCCAACATTTCTACCCCATGCATTAAAGGGATAAAATATTGGTTTAGAAGTCTGATTGGAAGCTGTTTGGGTAGCTGTCAGCATTTTGCAGCTAATCCTTCTCTAAAACCAGCACTAGACACGTCAATGAGCCTTCAATAAGAGAGAAAAAAAAACAGTTAATCCATAGTCATCTGTGTTTGTCATCTTACTTGAGAAGATTTAATGGTTTTGATTTCCTCTTTGCCAAAAACATTACTGTTTAATATTACCTTTGAGCACTTTAAGTGTGGTCCATTATTGATTTCAATAAAATATCTGAAACCCCCAAAACAGGATGTGTAATATTATAATGTGCCTTTGTGTTGCTTTGTGAAATATACTGACTGCTTGTCACTTTAAGAGGCTTGATGTTTTAAAGTGGTTAAGGAATGCACTCTTTAACACTGTTGGATTGACTTTTTGCAAAATGGGGCCGGTAGAGCATTGGGTTGGGATGCAGAACGCAGCAGGTTCAAATCCCACCCCACCCAGCCACCAAGAGCAACCTTGGTGCTTGTCCCCAGTCCAGACAAATAAATGTGAGGGTTGTGGCAGGAAGTAAATGGTCTGCACTTATATAGCGCTTTTCTACCTATTGGCACTCAAAGCGCTTTACACTGCTTCTTATTTACCCATTCACACTCACACTCACACACACACTCACACACTCACACACTCACACACCGATGGGGGAGCTGCTATGCAGCTGGCCAACACTCACCGGGAGCAACTAAGTTGGGGTTCAGTGTCTTGCTCAAGGACACTTCGACATGTGACTGGAGGAGCCGGGGATTGAACCAACAACTGTGAGATTGGTGGACAACCACTCTACCTTCCTGCGCCACAGTCGCCCAGGAAGGGCATCTGGCATAAAAACGCATGCCAAATCAACATGCAGCACATGTTCTGCTGTGGCGACCCTTGAAGGGACAAGCCCAAAGCTGTTGTTGGATTGACTTTTTGCGGTTTAAACTGTAACAATGATACATCTTCACAAATCAAGGGACAATATAGCTAGGAGTGCTCTCTCATGTTGCCTCTTAGGAAAAACCAAACTATAAATATTATTTTTTGGTGGTGATGGAACATTGCGGGGGTAATTTATGGATTTATTTGTTCATTACATTGTTGATGCATAATAAACATTCTGCTATTGTATATATGGTCGTTGCAAAAAATGCAATCAAATCCAAGCAGCACTAATTGCAGATCAAGGAAAATTTGGAAATATCAATGAGTGAGTTTGGCTATTACTAATTGAGTCCTTACTAGAAACCAGTTAGAAGGAAGAAGTTGTAGAGAATTCCATTCTAAAGCAACTCTGACATTGTGAAGGAGGCAAAATTGCAGTATGTGCAGGCCTGGATTTGTTTTACAGTATGGTATCGTCTTGTCAGAACAGAACGCCTCGCTACTTTTTTTGATGCACTCAATATAGGACTGGTACCACCTGAAGAGAGTGGGCTGTTGATGACACACTTTACTCTGTATGGGAGAATTTTGGAAAAAGTAGCTTTCCACCACTCTCCCCTTGTGAATGAATGTTTTGTAGCCTATCTCTGTATGATGATGCAATTCTTCCCTCCATACTCTACTTTTCTTAACCCCAGAGAGGAATTCTGTTCAGCTTGGAGATGGTAGGTATTTGATCACTGGGAAGGACTGTAGGTCTTGATTGAAGAAAACTTTCTTGGAGAATCTCTTTCCAACAGTCTTTCACCAGGCCATCTCAAAAAGTGGAGGTGTGCAGGGTTTGTTCTCATAAAATCACCATGGGATATTGATAGATCCATTTAGTATTTTTTGTCTACTGTTTAAATGGTCTGCACTTATATAGCGCTTTTCTACCTATTGGCACTCAAAGCACTTTACACTGCTTCTTATTCACCCATTCACACCCACAATCACACACACACGCCGATGGGGGAGCTGCTATGCAGCTGGCCAACACTCACCAGGAGCAACTAAGTTGGGTTTCAGTGTCTTGCTCAAGGACACTTCAACATGTGGTGGGGGGTGGGGATTGAACCACCAACTGTGAGATAGGTGGACAACTGCTCTACCTTCCTTGCGCCACAGTCACCCACAGTGTAGTGACTGATAGAAAGAGTGTAAAAATTTGACTACATGTTGTGTTATTTGAAGGTTTTGTTTGTTTGTTTTTAATGTTTTGTTATTGTCAGAACATTTAAATCTAATCAAAGAAACTGAAAACCTCATTTTTGACAGAAACTATTGCATATGTGGTGAGCGAGACAGCTAAGAAGGTACAACATCTGGACAGAAAAAGTGAAATATTTTGGTAGTAGAATGAAATAGTTCAGAAAATCATAAAAGGAGAGATGTGGCAAAGGCTATGGAAAAGACATATGATGAGATAAATGAAAAGAGTGTCAAGAGTTGTCTGTGATAGAAGGGCATCTGCAAGAATGACAGACAGTAGCTGGACAAATTGGGTTGTACACCCAGGATACACAAAAAAGACAAGAGACTGAGCTGGTGATGGCAGAGTTGAAGATTCTATGATTTTCATGGGGTGTTACAAGAACGGGCAGTATTAATGTTCAGTAGAGAGATAACGCAGGTATGAAAGCTTTTAGAGAAAGTGAGAGAAGTATCACAGATGTTCAGAGGAGGGATGTGGGGTATATCTGGAGAATAAAGCCAATGATGAATTAACGGACAAGAAGAGAAGAAGAACGCCAAGGAGGATGTTCATGGATGCTATAAAAGAACATGTGAGAAGTTGGTTTGAAAGAAGATGTAGAGGTCAGAGCTAGATGGAATAAATAGATAGATTTAACTGGTGTCACACAACATGGATCTGTTTGTTTAAAGATTGATTCTATTTATTCTCTATTTAAGGTTTTTACTAATAATCATAATTGTTAGGGGGCCTGGTGGCTCTGTAGGGGGCCTGGTGGCTCAGTGGTAGAGCATTGGGTTAGGCTGCAAAAGGCAAGAGGTTCTAATCCCACTCCACCAGGTGTGACCCCACCCAGCCACCAAGGGCCACCTTGGTGCTGGTTCCGATCCCCAATAAAAATGGGAGGGTTGGGGCAGGGATGGCATCTCCACATGGTGTCCTTTGACACATGCCAAATCAATGTGCAGAACATGTTCTACTGTGGCGACCCCTGACATTCCAAAAGCTTATGATCTTTGATTAATAATCACAATTGTTAATGATTTGAGTCTTAAGATGATTTTTAAATGAGCTTTTTTGTCCTATTACACAAAGATATATTGATTTTATAGTGCAGGCTTATAATGAACACCGTATTTCTGTTCTCAATAATAGGGCCCTGATTAAAACACAGTCACCTCCCTTAATTAAATCCACTCCCTTAGAAATTATTATTGTTTTATTACTGTTTTGTGTATGTGTTGGAGGGGAGATTCTGTGGAAATACATTCAAGTCAAGCTTTAATTTAATGCTAACTTTAATTTAATGAGCTTTCCTTAATGTTTACAGTAACAATATGATATCCTGTTACCTGAAATGAAATGAAATGAAATGAAATGACATACACTTATCATGGACATGACCAATATTTAGAATTTAATTTATTTCTTTGTAATGTTTTTTGTGGAGGCAGAATCATTGTACAATATTCGTCTAATAAATGTAATCAACAATAGAGGCTCAAAATTATAACTACTGGGTCTACAGTAAACTACTCATACAGCATACATAACATTTGAATACATTTCTTTTATTAGGTTTTACCTTTAGCAGACACTTTTGGTACCTGTGATGCTTTTGACATTCATGTAGAAGCTGACAGTAAATTCCTCAATGTTGTAATTTATTCATTATTAGATTCAATTGTTTTTTCCCAAAATGTAAATAAACCCACTCACTGTTTTAGTCACACGTTAGACCTTGTCCTTACTTATGGAATTGAAGCGGATAATTTAACAATATTTCCTCACAACTCTCTACTGTCTGACCATATTCTAATAATATTTGAATTTACAATAACACACTATTCAGCATTTAGGGAAAAATACCACTATGGCAGATGCTTAAGTGAAAAAGCTGTAAACAAATTTAAACAAATTATTCTTTCATCATTTGTTTCACCACATGTCAATACAATGGAAAGTAGCCCCCTCAATGTTACTCCTGCAAAAGTTGATTATCTTGTTGACAATACTGCAGCCTCACTATGTTCAATACTCGATAGTGTTGCCCCTCTGAAAAAGAAGGCAATAAACCAGAAGAGGTGATCTCCATGGTATAGTTCGCAAACACGCAACTTAAAACAGGCAACACGAAAGTTAGAAAGGAAGTGGCGTTCCAGAAATTTAGAAGAATCTCATTTAGCCTTGAAAAATAGTTACAAAAAATTACAAAAAAGCTCTCTGTGATCCCGGAACAACATATTATTCATCATTAATTGAAGAAAACAAGAACAACCCCTGGTTTCTGTTCAGCACTGTAGCCAGGCTGACTAAGAGCCATAGTTCTGTTGAGCCTAATTTTCCTTTAACTCTGAGCAGCAATGACTTCATGACTTTATTTATGAATAAAATTGTAGCTATTAGAGAAAGAATTCACCAGATCCTCCCCCCATATGTCAGATAGATCTTCACGTACAACATGACCAAGATGGCGGTGCGTCCACACGCAGTGGCTTCTCTCCCTCCCGACAAAATGTCTTGTTTTTGTCTTGTGAGTTACAGTGCTATGGTATGTCTTCATCTTGTCAACATGTCTCCAGGCGCGCATATAGCCGTGAAGTTCTGTTGGACCACATTGGGAGACCACATAAAAAATGTGGTTCTCCCGACGTGTCTATACCAGTGATGCATGGTGCCGCGATGTTGTTGTGATCTGCAAACACTGCTCACCCCTGGTGGAGTTTATGGTTATCAAGTGCCGGCCGTTTATCTGCCGAGGGAATATACAGCCATACTGCTCGTTTCTGTTTACATCCCCCTGAACAACAACATCAGCAGCTGGAACGATGCACTTAATGAACTGCATCAGTACATCAGTGAGCAGCAGACAGCCCACCCTGATGCTTTTCTCATCATAGCTGGGGATTTCAACCATGCAGACTTAAAGAGTGTGTTTCCAAAAATACACCAACACATTAACGTTCCAACACGAGGTAATAACATTTTAGACTTTGTTTACACCACTCAGGGTGGAGCTTACAAAGTCCTTCCCCTCTCCCACCTCGGACCACATCACTGTCATGATAATGCCTGCATACAGACCGTTCATCAAAGTCGCCAAACCAAAAACAGATACAAGTGTGGCCGGAAGGGTCGGCAGAGGCTCTTCAGGACTGTTTTGACACCACTGACTGAAATATGTTTAAGCAGGCTGCCACATACAATAACACAGACCTTCAAGAGTACGCAGAGACTGTCAGTGCCTACATCAACAAGTGTATTGATGATGCAACTGTCAAAAAGACCATCACTGTCCGGGCCAACCAGAAGCCGTGGATGACAGGGGAGGTCTACAAACTCCTTAAGACGCAGAACGCTGCCTTGAAAGCTGAAGATGAGGTGGGCCTGAGAACAGCCAGGGCCAACCTGTCCCGTGGCCTCAGAGAGGCTAAGAAACAGTACTCCAGGATGGTAGCCCATCAATTCAGCAACAGAAGAGACACTCAGAGCCTGTGGCAGGGAATACAGACCAGACTACAGGCCCCCACCGCTGACGTGTGACAGCAACATCTCTCTGCTGAACGTGCTGAACGCCTTCTTCGCTCGCTTTGAAAAACAAAACAGCTTCACTGGACAGAAGATTCCACCTCCTCCCGGCGACCAGATGTTGACGGTGACCCCAGACAGTGTGAGGAGATCCTTCAGCAGGATCAATGCACGCAAAGCTCCGGGTCCTTCCTGGCAATGTACTGAGAGACTTTGGAGAAGAACTCACCAATGTCTTCAATGACATTTTCAACATCTCTCTACGTCAGGCTGTTGTACCCACATGCTTCAAAGCTACCATCATCATTCCAGTCCAGAAGAAGCAGTCTCCATCCTGCTTGAATGACTACCATCCAGTTGCAGATTATCATGAAGTGCTTTGAATGACTAGTCATGGACCACATCAAGTCTGCCCTCCCCCCCTCCCTGGACCCCTTCCAGTTTGCATATTGTTTAGCACTCACACATCTAGACAAAAATGACTCATACGTCAGAATGCTGTTCATAGACTTCAGTTCAGCATTCAACATTATCATCCCTCAACAGCTCATTCACAAACTGGTCCGGCTGGGGCTCAACACTTCGCTGTGCAACTGGCTGTTGGACTTCAGGCAGAACGGGCCGGCAGTAACACATCCAGCACCATCACACTGAACACTAGGGACCCCCAAGGATGTATGCTGAGCCCCCTTCTCTTCACCCTGCTGACCCATTACTGCTCACTATCACACAACTCCAATCTCTTTGTAAAGTTTGCGGATGACACGACTGTGGTGGGTCTCATTAGCAGCAATGATGAGACAAACTTCAAGCGCGAGGTGAGACGCCTGGCCGGTTGGTGCAATGACAACAGTCTCTCTCTGAATCTGGAGAAGATAAAAGAGATTGTTGTTGACTTCAGGAGAGTGCACACTCAGCATGCTCCTCTAACCATCAACGGTGCTAATGTGGAGAGGGTGAGCAGCATCAAGTTCCTGGGTGTGCACGTCACAGAGGACCTCTCCTGAATTGAAAACACTGCAGCACTAGCCAAAAAAATCACAGCAGCGTCTCTACTTCCTCCGCAAACTGAGAAGAGCCAGAGCCCCGCCCCCCATCATGTACACCTTCTAGAGAGGCACCATCGAGAGCATTCTGACGAGCTGCATCACTGTGTGGTATGGGGCCTGCAACGCCTCCTGCCGGAAGACTATATAGCGCATAGTGAGAGCAGCTGAGAAGATCATTAGTGTCTCTCTCCCCTCCCTCAAGGACATTTATGCAACCCGTCTCACCCGCAAAGCCGTCTGCATTGCAGGTGAACCCACTCACCAGTCACACAGCTTCTTCAGCCTGCTGCCATCAGGGAGGAGACTGCGAAGCCTACAGGCCAGGACCAGCAGGTTGAAGGACAGCTTCATTCATCAGGCTGTCAGGAAGCTGAACTCACTCGGGTTCATCATAGTACAGAAACAGCACTGGTAAAAGTCACATGGCATCAGATAATGGGCTAGCCTCTAAACTTGTTCTGTTAGATCTTAGTGCTGCATTCGATACCATTGATCACAACATTTTATTACAGAGACTGGAACATGAAATTGGGAGGTTGGTTTAAATCTTATCTATCTGATAGACTTCAATTTGTTTATGTTAATGATGAATCCTCCATGCACACAAAGGTTAGCTATGGAGTTCCACAAGGCTCTGTGTTAGGACCAATACTTTTTACTTTATATATGTCTCCTTTAGGCAACATAATTAGAAAACACTCCATAAATTTCCACTGTTATGCTGATGATAGCCAGCTATATCTATCTATGGAACCAGATGAAAAAATCAGTTAATCCAGTTTCATGCATGCCCACAAGACATAAAGGCCTTGATGTCCCACAATTTTTTACTTCTAAACTCAGACAAAACTGAAGTCGTAGTATTTGGGCCCAAAAATCTCAGAAATATGATGTCCAACCATATCTGTACTCTAGATGGCATAAGTTTGGCCTCCAGTACTGCTGCAAGGAACCTTGGAGTAGTACTGGAGGGAAGCCAAGTACTACTTGGCTTCCCATTAAATTTAGAATAGAATTTAAAACCCTACTTCTTACATATAAAGCTCTGAACAGTCAGGCTCCATCATATATATAAGACCTCATAGCACCATATCATCCCAGTAGACCACTTCGATCTCACAACGCAGACCTACTTGTGGTTCCCAGAATATCCAAAGGTAGAATGGGAGGCAGAGCCTTTAGCTATCAAGCTCCTCTCCTGTGGAACCATCTCCCAGTTCAGTTTCGGGAAGCAGACACCCTCTCTACTTTTAAGTCTAGGCTTAAAACCTTCCTCTTTAAAAAAGCATATAGTTAGTTATAGTTATGCTGCTATTACATTATATCTGTGTTTTTTTCCTGTAGTTGTCTTTTTCCTTCTCTGTCTCACTCTTTTTGTCCCTTTCTGCAGGTGTCCCCGGCTTTGAAGCTGTGTGTTTTCCAGTGTCCAGCTACTGGTCCTACCAATCTGCCCGATGTTTTGTTATTGTTTGTGTTGTTCTTTTTCTTTTCTCTCTTCACTTTCCACTCACTCCAACCGGTCAAAGCAGGTAGTTTTTCCTCTCCAGTGTTGCCTAGGACTTGGTCAAGGGGGAATATTTGGGTTATTTCTATACATCTTTAAAGTCTTGACTTTATTCTGTAAAGTGCCTTGAGATGACCGTGTTGTGAATTGGAGCTATGTAAATAAAGTTGAATTGAAAAAATTTTAATTTTTTAATCCACTGACTGATATTTGACCATTTTCTTGGCACAATTAGTAGAGTTCTAATAAATGTGTTGTTTAGTGGCACAGACTTGATTTTAGGCAGTCTATATATTTTTCAATGTGGTCAAGGTCAGGAGTTTAGGAAGACCATTCTAGAAACTGCCGACCCTAATCCTGTCAGGGCTGTGAGACTGATTCGTGTTGCCCTGGTGATCAGCACTCTCTCGTCCCCACTCTGTTTCCCTCTCGCCTCTCTCCTCTCTCTCCTTATCTCCAATCAGCCTCATTCTGTTCACCCATTGCCTCCTCTTATATGCTCTGTTCACCTCTCCCTCTCTGCCAGATCGTCTTTCCTACCTTCTGAGTGATAAGTCTGTCTCTGGTCCTGAAAGAATCACTTTTTTAAGGTCTTGTTCGAGTTCTCAGTCTGGTTATCTGTTTAGAAATGTCTCTGTTATCTTTTGAGAGTCTAAGTTTTTGTTTGAAACCGCCGTCCTCTGGGACACTGTCGCCAGCCAGGGAGGTAACAAAGTATCATTCTGTTTTTACTTGTGATTTTGAACTTTCTGCATGTCAGTTATGTGCCTGATGAATTTACTATTTTTGAAGAAAGTTAACCTTTTTTCAGGGTCTGAGTTTTTGCCTTCTCCCCTGCATTTATTGTTGCTACTTCTTTTGTTGTTACTTGCCTTTCAGTTGTATTTTATTCGGGTCTTCCTGTTTTTGTCCTCCTGGTTTCTGCCAGCCACCTTTAGTTGTTTTCCTCCCCCACTTCCTGCTCTCCAGCCGTTTGATTCTCCCATCCTACCTGGTCTCACCCGCAGCTCTGTTACCACTCCGCCCATAGTAATGTCTCCACTCCTGCCTATTCTCACTGTACTTTTCATAGTCATTTACCTCTGTTTTATTTCTCTCTTCAGAGTTCCCTTCTGCTCCCCGGCCACCTACACCTCCCTCTCTGTTCCCGAGTTGCCATCCTGATCACCCTCACTCATTCATTCTCTTTATAATAAAACTGTACGCTTTTCCAAACCCTCAGTGTTCTGCTCCTTTCTGGGTCCAACGCAAAAACTTTTGTAAAACGTGTTAAATCCCTTATGTAATGGTGAGTCTGAGGCCATAGCTCCTAAACCTTGTAAATCTCTCCTGCTGGAATCTGTGGATACTGTGGAGTCATTTATGTACATGTGCAGAGGTGCTTTATATTATTATCTTTTGTTTTTATTTGTTGTTTTTATTATTAATAACATTATTTAAATTATATTTTTTTTCCTTTTTTATGATTTTATATGAGGCACTTCAGTACATCGAATTAACAAGGTTAACTGTACTTTTAAGCCATGAGTAGCCTAAAGCTTCAACAGTTCTTGATAACCAGTAAACAGCATAATTATTGTGGCTGGTTGTGGGTCTGGCTGCCTACCCAGCACAGCAATCAATATCTTATCCATCAGCATCCTGCAAACATGCCTTTCCTGTGCACTACTTTCAAAGTTTTGGCTTTCTATGTACTTCTGAGCTCTGAATGACAAACACTTGCTGTGTGATATGAAGAGGTAACACTGTGTTCAGTGGGAATGACAGGGTGAGTGAAAACATGATGAAAACGTGATTTACTGTAGCGGAATCTGGTATAGAGTCAAACACTGCAACTCTCCCTCAGCAGTCCCACCTTCAATCCTGAGAGCCTCTCAGGCCATTTCTGTTAATTTATTTGCTTTCACTAAAGTACTCGTTCATAATCTGTGAGTAATCACAAACGACACCTTAGCTCAAAGAACTTGAATACACATAAAACCACTTAAACCAGTTCACTAATACATTGGCTGTTCTCTTGGTGAACAAGCATGTTTATACAAATTATGTATTTTTTTCAGTACGTTATAGGGCAGAAAGGACAAAAAGAAAAAAAAGTACGTTATAGGGCAACACAGTGGCAGAGTGGTTAGCGCTGCTGCCACACAGCTATAGAGTTTGCATGTTCTCCCCGTGCTTTCTCAGGTTTCTAACCCTCGCCCGATGCCAGCTAGAATAGGACCCACCCCCCGCCGTGACCTAACAAGTGGTGACAGATATTAGATGGATAAATGTATGGTTCGCTATAACAGTGTTGTACCATTAGTTATGTGTTCCTGTAATATTTAGTGGCTAAACAACTAAAACTGGATTTTAGTTGACAGCTAACTAGGCTGCTGTAATATTTACATTTAAACTATTGACTCTTAGTCTGTCTTTTAGACTATAACCCTTTGGAAAAGTAATATAATGAGTAACAAGTTACCTTTGACAGGGTGTAATATTAAGGTATTTGCAAGTTGGAGAGTTATATTGGCAAAAGAATGCCACATGGCTAGGTGATAATAACTGGCAGGAAGGACTTAGCAGGCAGACAAAGTTGGCTTATAGGCATGCTGTCAGGACAATACAGTTTATTCGATTAAAAAATTGGCAAAGCTCAAGTGAATAAATAGCAAGATACACAGGAGGGCTGGAAATACACTCTACTGACAGTGAGGTGAGGAGACCTCATAAGTATTAAAAAGCTGAAGACTAAACATATAGGCATGCAGATAGTGTGGGAAAGGAATGTAAGGAACAGGTTAATGCAGCACAAATAGGGATAACCAGGTGAGAAAATAACAACCAATAATAGGTAGAATAAAACATAACAAATTATTGAATGGGGCTAAAGGAAAGCTGTAACACTGAAGAATCTCCTCTACGGGTTTAGGGAATCGGAAGGTGGCAGGTAACATTATGTATAGGAAGGAGTGCATGATGAAAGCATGTTAAATACAGAGTAGCAGATTGGCAAAGTGATTACAGATGATCAGGGGGGAAAAGTGCAATTAGGTGGAGCAGGACCAGGGATGGGACAGAGAGAGTGACTATAGGAGGACAGGGGGAAGTACATGAACAGAACGGGGGCGAAGCAGAAACAAAACAAGTGTCCACAGTAGAGATCATGATTTCAGAAGTAATATTGAGTAATATATTCTTTTTTCTTTTTTTTTTTGTAACGAGCTACACACTGCAAAGCTATGTTATTGAAGCAATTAGTGTACACTGTTTTTTTAATAGACAGTGCCCTCATTAGCAGACCATGTTCACCATGCAGTGGAGCACCAGGCCTCAGTATGTGAGGATTATATACAGTAGTCATGTGCCTGATTAGAATCATATCAGGAACTGTCACTAATGCACTAATGTGGAAGTTCTTCATTTGCTCACGTTACTCGCCATAAGGGTTTAGATTAACTAATCAAACTCAATTCTGCCTTGGTTGATAATAGCACTTCTGTTTTAGAAAGTGAAAAATATAGATATATTATACCTTCAATCAGTTCTGAGCAGTATCTGTTGTCCTACTTGTCCAAACATCCATTCTCATCTGTGACTATTAATGTTATATGCAGTAATATTTGTAGGTCGTTGTTAAACTACCTTAAAAACACATGATTAGTGATTACTGAAGGTAAAGGATGATGACCATATGAAACATCACTGACACAGGATACTACAGCCCACAATGTACAGCAGAAGTGTTGTGCACAGTTAATGCTTGTGTGGTGGTGGTGAGATTGAAGTTTGTTGAAACAGTGCTGTGCTCATTGTTTTCTAACTGAGGGGAGCTGCAGGGTTCACAATGCCCCACTGAGATATCCACAATAACCAGCTATGGGGGCATCTCTTAATGAGGCAGGCTTTTCTCTCAAGCACATCATCAGATGGCCTAAGTGTGGGACACATTAGAGACATGAGAGGGAAGTAGACAGAGTAGTTGTCCTTGTACGGCCACAGAGGGGGAAAAAAATGCACAATTACGTGTTTGGCTATATTTGACAATTACTGGCCACTTCATTAAGTTAAATTTAATGCAATCACATACAACAGCTGTGGCATAAATTCTATTTCACAGTTTTTAAGTTGAAAGCCTCAAAAAGATGATATTTCAAGGACTGACTAAACTTGATGACAAACCAAAAAACTACCTCAGCTGGAAGGTCACATTTCATAGCATCATTACTGACCTTGGCTTCACAGCCAATGAAAAGATAAACGTTCTCATTAAGTGGCTGGGGCAAGAGTCTTCCAAACAAGCAAAGTGACTGATAGCTGTCCGCTGGCCAATACATGATCTAAAAGAGAACGGAACAGTTTTACAGCTTGCCGAAACTTTGGCTGTTTTGTAGGATAGAAAGCTTCCTGAAGCTCTCCAGCAAAGAACCTCACAGGCTTTGTGAGCTGTCAGAAAGCTGCAAAGCTAGATGGATACTTACTTTGTTTAAGTTACCTCGACACACCCAGAGGTGTAACCCCCATTGTAGAGAAGCTGCTCTTTCACCTTCAAAAAAATGGACAATGGTAGGATCGAATTTCGAAAGAGCTTCCCACCTTTTTCCTTCTTTGTGAAAATGTTAAGAATCAAGGGAAAGCAAGGAATGACCCAAGTTTCACCACAACTCTTTTTCCCCAACCCTGCTGCTGGTTATAGAAAATGAAAACCAACAGGTAGTAACTGCATCCCCCAGGTTGTTGCCCCAGGACATGTATGACAGCTGGAGAAAGTGACATGATGCATTGCAGGATCTGAGAACGATACACATTAGTATACATGATAAATGGTAAATTATATAGCACTTTTCTACCTATTGGCACTCAAAGCGCTTTACACTGCTTCTTATTCACCCATTCGCAGTCACAATCACACACACACACACACACACACTCATACACCGCTGGCCAACACGCACCAGGAGCAACTAAGTTGGGGTTCAGTGTCTTGCTCAAGTACACTACAACATTTGACCAGAAGAGCCAGGGATTGAACCAACAGCACCACAGTCACCCCACAAGATACAGTATCAATCAATATTCAATTTAATTCAATTCAACTTCATTTATATAGCGCCAATTCACAACAAAGTCATCTCAGGGCACTTTACAGAATAAAGTCAAGATTATAAAGATATATAAAGAGAACCCAACAATTCCCCCTGGAGCAAGCCATAGGCAACAGTGGAGAGGAAAAACTCCCTTTAACGGAAGAAACCTCCAGCAGAACCAGGCTCAGGGTGGACGGCCATCTGCCTCGACCGGTTGGGGTGAGTGGAAAGGGGAGAGAGAAAAGAACAGAGCAACAAAAAGCAACAACAAAACATCGGGCAGATTGGTAGGACCAGTAGCTGCACGCTGGAAGACACACAGCTTCAAAGCCGGGGGACACCTGCAGAAAGGGACAGAGAGAGGGGGACAGAGGAGGACAAAGACAACTACGGGAGAGAACACACAGAGTTAATGACAATTGCAGATTTCTCCAATTCCAGAGGTTATACAATTCTGAGACTAGGCATATTTTTCTGCAGTGCTTTTTTGTGGTCTAGGCCGTTGTTTCAGAAGTTTTTCAATGAGGGTAGATTTTTTTTATTTCTATTTACACCAATCAGCTCTAACATTAAATCCACCTGGTGGTGGTAATGGAAGCACCATGCTTCCTCGTAGATTTAATGGTAGCCATGTTGGACAACTGTTAGAACCACACACTTCCTCAAAGTTGTGCATGGAGCTGTTTAGCTGCTCCATACTATGGAACCCATGCTTATCTCTGTCCTTTCAGGTAGTATTAATGATGTGGCTAAATGTGTATTACTATACTACTCTCCTTGTCTTAGTCTTTTCAATTTACCTTTTCATCTGACTTCCCTATGCTTCACCCCATTCTCTCCTTTATTTATGTTTTTCAAACACACACCTTTATGTGCTCTAAGCCAGCTCATTCTTCTCTCTCTATCCCTCTCTCATCAGCTATTCCATCCACAGTGCTTGCTTTGCTGTTCTGGCCCCTAGGTATTGCTTCTCCTGCATGATTTATTGTCCTCTGTGGATGCTCTCAACACTCAGGCCCTCTTTCTTCCACTCCCTTCCCAGCTCTCTTGACAAGAGGAATAAGTACACTTTCACTGATGGGACATCACTGTACAGTTTGCTGAGATGGTAAAGCAGTCTGCTGTTTATTCCACTGACATGAATGACATGAACAACATTTCATATGAGGTTTGGTGTTTGTTTTGTAATTAACTTGTCATTTCTGCTCCAAAGTTTTCTTTTCCTTTCCCTGGTTAAAGAACTTATAGTGTCTCACAGCAGAGTCAATTCAATATTTACCATAAATTCAGAGAAAGTGAACTACCCTAGTGGGAACTGAAATCTAAAGTTAAACTTTGAGTCTGCATGAAAGGGAGCGAAAATAGCATAATGTGCTCTGGGAAGGAAGATAAATTAATTATAGAAGCACCAACCCAGCTCAATAGTTTGGCTTTCCAGCATGTTTAAATCACTAACAATCTAATAAGAAAGGGGCACAGGGAGGTATGTGAGGGATCTTAATAATAAGGGATGTGAACAATTTCAAATTTCTATTACAGAAAACAGAGAGACTTTATCTCATGATGGATAACAGTCGCATTTAGCAATTCAGTGTTTGGCAAGTATTAGTATTAAACTCTATGACCTGCCCAATGCTAACAGAGGTAGTCCCTGTTATACCCAATCCATTTCTAAAGCAGAATCCTTGTTCAAGGAAAATAGCTGTTATTGTCAGTTTGGATTTAAAAGTTTTGTTTGAATCCCCTTTTCGGTTTGAGTTGACAACCATAATGACAATCATGTTACAGGATGAGGCTTCCCCTTTGTATGAGCCAACCAAGGGTTTTCTCAGTTTTAGTTTTATGTAGTATGTATTGTGTATTGTGAACTGTACTGTGTTGTGTCTTGTGTTATCTTTCTGTGTACTGATGATCTCATTAGTATAGTATAGTTTTGATAGTTGCCGTTGATGGTTGTCTTTGTAGTTTACCTTTGGAGTTTGTTGTCCAGTTGTCAAGGAAACAACGAATAGCAATGATTTTGTTACAAGAGTGTGCAGTTAAGCTCAGCTCCTGAAGGGTGCAGACGTGACACGGGAGCTGGAGCAGAGAAACTGACTACAAGGTGGTGTGGACCGCAACAAGGTAGAAGAAAAAGGTTCAGTGTGTAGCTGTGGAGGCATACGGTTTCTTATCGAGTTCTGTGAGTTCAGCCATAATTTGAGAAACTTGTTTAATTTAGCTGTTTGCGAATGTGCTTGTGTGATTACTGTACTTAAACTTGTATGTACAAGCAAGTACAATAAATGTTCAATGTTCGTCATACAACGATCTCCAGAGTATTTGCTGGAGCATCAGATTCGAGTAAGATCACCTCTACATTAGCAAGAAACCTTCTCTACAGGGGCTAAACACTACTCAGCGAATAATGGAAGGAGAAGTTGATCCTGACAGCGTGGAGAATCGACAGGCAAAGCCAAGTCTCAAGGCCATGGAGAATGCTTGGCAAAATCTAATAGATAATAGGATGGCCAAGTTGTACCAACTGGTGAAAAGACCAAGAAGGGCTGCTTCATCAAGGGGGACTTCTACAAGGTGATGGAAACCAAACTGTTGCCAGAGTTATACCATCTGTTTGGTGAGTTTTGTAGCATTAATCAAAGAAGCATACCATAAGCTTAAGCTCGAAGGGGAAATGACTACTGATCAGCAAGGCTGGTCAAGCCGAAGGTAAATACAGTCAGGAAACTTGGTGACGATTTTGCACGATGAGGCACATCAACGTCATGAGGAAGCATGTAAGGCAAATGAAAATGTTGATCCTGAGGACAGTGTGTATGTGGCATCCTCAAGGAGATCTAGGAAATCTAACACAGGTCCTGTTGCATCTTTATCTTCAAAGGCATGCCTTGAGGTTGAACTAGAAAGAGCTAATCTACTAATGAGGGTGGAAGCATTAAAGCAAAGACAAGCTCCAGAGCAGCAAAAAACTAAGAAGGCTGAAAGGGAGCAGCAAGAAGCGAGGATTAGAGCAGAGAATTAAGAGTTGGAAATAAACGCCGCTTTTGAAACTGCTAAAGCATGAAGCCAGATCTTAAAGAAACATGCAGGCCTCGTTGCGTCATGTGGTTCAAACATCAGCAATGACAACTTTAATCTTAGTCAGGCGTAGACAACATACACTACGGATGAAGTACCTGTTGCCGTCGACACAGCTGTACAGTTTGAAGAGGCAAGAGATGAGACTGTTTAGGATGTTTTGGTGCTGGATGCAGTGGGAGTGTAAAAGCTGAGGCTTGCCGCTGTGAAGTCCAAGCAAGGGTTGTTTTCCAGTTTCAAAGGGTCAACATTTATCGTTTAACACAGTTATTTTATTACACTAGTGTAAATACTACTCGCATTACCATGATCCAAACTACATTTTTTTGTTTTTTCTTCATTTAATTTTTCATTTGCGACTGTGACACAGCTAGTGTGGTCATCAAAGCCACCAATCCCACAGTTGTTTGATCCCCCTTAGAAAAGTGCAGACCATTTACTTAATTGCTCAGCAACTACATTTTTAAGAGTCTTGGAGATTACTGATATAAATGAAATAGGTCTACAACCCCAATTTTAAAAAATGGGACAACATTTAAATGTAAATAAAAACAGAATGCAATGATTTGCAAATCTCATCAACCCATATTATACTTACAATAGCACATAAATTACATGTCAGATGTTGAACCTGAGACATTTTACCATTTCAGGTAAAATATTGGAATGGGGGGATATTTACCATTGTGTACAATACTCCCTTCTTTTAACAACTGTCTGTAAATGTCTGGGAAATAAGTACACTCTTTTCTTGAATTTTAAGAGAGGAATCTTCTCTGATGCATGATTCTAGCTGCTTAACAGTCCTGGGCCTTTGTTGCTGGATATTTTGTTTTATGACGCAAAGATGTCCCAGCTGTGGAACATGGTGGTGGCAGTATTATATTTTAGCTCTTCTTGGATACATCTGGACCAGGACAACTTGCTATCCATGATGTAGCTATTAATTTGTTGTACAAGTCAACAGGTAAATGCCACAACTACCAGGTGGATTTATGGCTGTCACAGTAAGGAGACTTTTTTGATTTAAGGCTAAAGGCCAGAACAAAAAATAGTGCTAAAAAAAAATCAGTCTGCAGACTTTTGGAAATGCTTTGTTGGAGTAGTAGTGACACCTATTTCTGACAAATCAGTAGCCTGCACCATTGGCACGTCACATTTTTTTATCGCATGAGCTGACTTGGAACTTGACAAGAGGTGACCAAAAACAGGAATGAGTTGCAGCAGAGTGGCAGCACAACACAGCAAAGCCAGCTGGAGGATATTTGGCATAAGAAGTCTTCATTTGGCTTTGGGCTGCATACAACAAAGCTGTCTGGCAGAATGCTGGATTATTAACAAACCACAGAAGTGGGTGGTGGGTCACAACAGATTACAGAGCTCAGCACTTCCTATAAATGTTCTGCTTTTGTCTTTGACAGACTAATCTTTTTTATGGCACTGATTGTTATTTTTGCCTTCATTCAACCTTGTAGCTCTAATAACAGCACAGAGCATTACACACAAGCTTCAACCAACATGTTCAGTTCACTGGTTTTAGTCATTACGTTATCCACAATTACTTCATAAAAACTTTAATACTAGATGTACAAATATTAAACAAATGCACTTAGGGTCAGCAGGTTAATAGGTGTGAACTGGTGGATCAGTGGTGGCTCAGTGGCTAGCACATCAGTCTGGGATGAAGAAGTCCCCTGGTTCAAGTCCCAGCCAATGCACCAGGTGTGGGTCTTTGATAATTAGCACTAGCCCTCAGGGCACCTCTCTGGGCACCCCTGTGCCTAGCCACTACCCCAGAGGGGTAGGTTAAATATGGAAAAAGGAAAGGATAAGGATACATTTCATTTATAACATGTATGTGAAACTGTATGTAGAGTTAATGGCAATAACATTTCTTCTTCTACATGTCTGTACCATAAAAATCACAGCAACAGTGTGATACATCTAATAGCATGTACATTTTAAGATTAATGACATAATCAAGTTATTTACAGACTTTGTGCAGGGCCCTATTTTGTATCAAAGGCTTTGACTTTGTGTGATACCTCTTTATTAGTATCAAGTGGGATGACCCATTTGCTTTACTTGACCTTTAAGTTTGCTTTTTACTCTCATTCAAAATCATACTCATTGTGATGCAGAATGATTGATTACTCCTTAATTCTCAGAAAGTATAAAGTCATAAAACCTATAAAATCTTGCAAAAAACAAAACAAAAACACTTAAACATTACATGCTTTAATATCAACTAAAATTAGGTCATTGTGAGTGGATAGCAATTTTTAGCACAAATAATATGTAACGGAAGGTGAATTTCAGAATTAGATCCACTTAAGCGAGGCCAGTGGCTGAACGTGTAAGGTCATTAGCTCATCTCATTAAGGTGGGGTAATAGATTATAAAAGATTGCATTCTTTAGCAGCCATCCCATACATCATCTTCTTTGTCCCTTTTGCACCATTCAGGACAATAGAATGCTTTCTATAGATCTTTTGTTTATTTAAGCTTAATTCAGCAAATCGTGTTTGTCAGGTTTATTTTTCTATGTACCCCTGACTGCTTTCACACCTCACAAGGTGTTTGAGGTCAAAAGCTTTGTTGCTCAGTTAAAAGAAAAAAAGACATATTTCTGTCATGGTTGGAGTAATAAACACAGGATGAAGACAAATGGAGACAGATCAGTTGGTGATTTAATAAAGACAAAAAGGAAAATGCTTAGAGGCCGTTTCAGCAAACAAATCCATAGGCTGGTAGACAAGTAAGAGACAGAAAGTCAAAAAAAGGCACAGATGGCTGGTCACAGAATCAGGTTAGAACTGGGTTGGCAAGAATCTAATCTGAGAAAAATCTCAAAATGTCACCAGAATCACCCAAAGATTCTTTATCACTTCTTTTCTCATAATCATCGTGAGTTATCTTCTGGGTACTTTGAATATTTGCACCTAAGTTCGCAAGCTGTGTGGAAGGTAAAAAAATGCAGTAAATGAAAAAAACAAACAACTAATAAGTGATGATGTAATTATTTATTTTATTTTTATTTTTGTCCTTTCAGCTTATCCCGTGAGTTATCGCCACAGTTTATCAACAACTCAGATCAGTAGACTACCGCTTTACCTTCCTGCACCACAGTCGCCCCTGTAACCATTTAGGGATGTCACTATGACTTGCTGGGGAGCTGGCACTATGTTTGTGGTCTCCAGGCATGTGGGAACAGAGCATCAAAACAGATATAAGTTGAAAATTTTAGTGAATACCTCAGCTAACTCTGCAGCACAGCCTCTAAGAACCCGTCCTGGAATTGCATCTAGGCCAACTACTTTCCAGGTGTTGATGTTCCAGAGAGCACATCTCGCATCACCAAGCTGCAGGATAAGAAGCTGGTTGTCAGTGGCTGGAAGTAGAGCGGTGGTCATTGCTGCTGCTTACACCTCCAAGCTGCTGAAAAAGTTATTGAGCTGCTCTGCTAAGGATTGTCTGCTACTGGTTGGACTACCACTGTTGTGGTTATACCTGGTGACACAAAGGGCTGGCAATTAGCAAGTAGCCCAGAGCCGTTGAGTGTTAGCATTGGGAGATATGTAAACAGAAGCACTTATCACAACAGTAAACTCGAGGCAGATAGGAGGGGCGACTGCTAAATACTACAGGTCAGGAGAGCAATAAGTATCCGTTATTATAGCATTTGTGAACCAGTTGTTATTCATGTAAACATAGAGCCCCCCTCCTCTGATTTTACCGGAGTCTGCAGTTATGTAAACTCAGTCTGCTAAGCGGTCTGCTAGCTCAATATGGTAAATGGTAAATGGTCTGCACTTATATAGCGCTTTTCTACCTATTGGCCCTCAAAGCGCTTTACACTGCTTCTTATTCACCCATTCACACTCACAATAACACACACATTCATACACCGATGGGGGAGCTGCTATGCATCTGTCCGGGAGCAACTAAGTTGGGATTCAGTGTCTTGCTCAAGGACACTTCGACATGTGACCGGAGGAGCCGGGGATTGAACCAACAACTGTGAGATTGGTGGACAACCGCTCTACCTTCCTGCGCCACAGTCGCAATAGCCTCCAGATTATAGGATTAAGCCACGTGTCAATAGTCCCGAATGTTTCTTGGTGGGATGATGGTAACTCCTTTGTTGGAAAGTGATCTTATGTTGGAGACAAAGAGGCTTGGCAGTGCAGATTTCTGCCTAGCTTTACTCATACCCCAGCCCTGTAACCTCACTTCTGTTTCCGCTCTCTGCAGTGCCTTCGCCACTTTCCAGCAGGGAGACCCCAGTGGTCTGATGAGCTCCGTCTGAATGTTGGTATTTGAGTCTCTCAAATTGAAAAAACAGCCTCCCAACAACTCCCACATACCTATAGAGACTGTGTCTGTTCCCCGACCTCAATTACATAAAGTAAATATGAAAACAAGAGTTAATCACAATAACCTAATAAAAGTCAAGACTACTCCTCTTACAGAACAAAACCCCAAAACTATTAAATGTGGATTATTAAATATCAGATCTCTCTCTTCTAAATCTCTGTTAGTAAATGACTTAATAAACGATCATCAATTCGATTTATTTTGTCTCACTGAAACTTGGTTGCAGCAATCTTCCATTGTAGCTTATCAATAAACCCCAGACCTAAACATAGTTATAACTCATTTGAGAGCCTTACTCTTAGCCTTTCACACACAAACTGGAAAACTCAAAAACCACTATTATTTGTTATCGTGTACCGTCCTCCAGTCCCTTATTCAGAGTTTTTGATAGAATTTTCTGATTTTCTATCTGATTTAGTGCTAAGTACAGATAAAGTCATTATAGTGGGTGACTTTAACATCCTAACGTCCTTACATATGGAATTAAAGCAGATAATTTAACAATATTTCCTCACAACTCTCTTCTGTCTGACCATTTTTAATAACATATGAATTTACAATAACAGACTATATAGCAGTTATAGAAAAATACCACTATAGCAGATGCTTAAGTGAAAAAGCTGTAAACAAATTTAAAGAAATTATTCTTTCATTATTTGCTTCACCATATGTTAATACAATGGAAAGTAGTCTCCTTAATGTTACTCCTGCACAAGTAGATTATCTTGTTGTCAATTCTGCAGCCTCACTACGTACAATACTCGATAGTGTTGCCCCTCTGAAAAAGAAGGCAGTAAACCAGCAGAGCTGATCTCCATGGTATAGTTCACAAACACGCAACTTAAAACAGGAAACACGAAAGTTAGAAAGGAAGTGGCGTTCCAGAAATTTAGAAGAATCTCATTTAGCCTGGAAAAATAGTTTTAAAAAGTACAAAAAAGCTCTCAGTGATGCCAGAATAGCATATTATTCATCATTAATAGAAGAAAACAAGAACAACCCCGGGTTTCTGTTGAGCACTGTAGCCAGGCTGACTAACAGCCATAGTTCTGTTGAGCCTACTATTCCCTTAACTTTGAGCAGCAATGACTTCATGACTTTATGAATAAATTTGTAGCTATTAGAGAACGAATTCACCAGATCCTCCCCCCAAAAATTACAGATAGATCTCCATCTACAGCAGTGCTAGAGTCATCGATAAGGCCCCACTCCCTGTTAGACTGCTTTTAACCCATAGATCTCTCTGAGCTAACGTCAATTATTACCTCATCTAAACCAACAACCTGTCTGCTAGACCCTATTCCAACTAAGCTGCTCAAGGAAGCTTTACCCTTAATAGATACATTCATATTAGATATCATCAATCTAACTTTAGAAACAGGCTATGTACCACAGGCCTATAAGGTAGCTGTAATTAAACCACTACTTAAAAAACCCTGTCTTGACCCAGGTGTTTTAGCCAATTACAGACCAATATCTAATCTCCCCTTTATTTCTAAAATCATTGAAAAAGTAGTCGCAAAACAATTATGTGATCACCTTCATAGGAATAATTTGTATGAAGACTTTCAGTCAGGATTTAGAGTTCATCATAGTACAGAAACAGCACTGGTAAAAGTCACCAACGATCTTCTCATGGCCTCAGATACTGGACTCATCTCTATACTTGTTCTGTTAGATCTTAGTGCTGCATTTGATACCATTGATCATAACATTTTATTACAGAGACTGGAACATGAAATTGGAATTACAGGAACTGCACTAGGTTGGTTTAAATCTTATCTATCTGATAGATTTCAATTTGTTCATGTTAATGATGAATCCTCCATGCACAAAAAGGTTAGCTATGGAGTTCCACAAGGCTCTGTGTTAGGACCAATACTTTTTACTTTATATTTGTCTCATTTAGGCAACATAATTAGAAAACACTCCATAAATTTCCACTGCTATGCTGATGATACCCAGCTATATTTATTTATGGAACAAGATGAAAATAATCAGTTACTAAAGCTTCAAGCATATCTACAAGACATAAAGGCCTGGATGTCCCACAATTTTTTACTTTTAAGGAAGTCTTTGTCACGATTCGCATGTTTGATTTGGCATGTGTTTTACGTCGGATGCCCTTCCTGCCACAACCCTCTGCATTTATCCAGACTTGGGACTGGCACAAGAAAACACTGGCTTGTGCCCCCTTGCGGTTGCATTGCCCCCTTGCGGTTGCATTGCCCCCTTGCGGTTGCATTTGCCCCCTTGCGGTTGCATTTGCCCCCTTGCGGTTGCATTACAATTTTTTACTTTTAAACTCAGACAAAACTGAAGTCATAGTATTTGGGCCCAACAATCTCAAAGATATGATGTCCAACCATATTGTTACTCTAGATGGCATAAGTCTGGCCTCCAGTACTACTGCAAGGAACCTTGGAGTTATTTTTGATCAGAATCTGTCCTTTAACTCACATATAAAACAAATCTCTAGAACAGCCTTCTTCCACCTACGGAACATTGCCAAAATTAGGAGCATCCTGTCTCAAAGTGATGCCAAAAAACTGGTGCATGCATTTGTTACTTGTAGGTTGGACTACTGTAATTCCCTACTTTCAGGATGCCCCACTAACTCCCTAAAGAGCCTGCAATTAATCCAAAATGCTGCAGCAAGAGTGCTGACTGGAACTAGCAAGAGAGATCATATTTCACCTTCACTAGCTTCTCTCCATTGGCTTCCTATTAAATTTAGAATAGAATTTTAAACCCTGCTTCTTACGTATAAAGCTCTGAATGGTCAGGCTCCATCATATATAGAAGACCTCATAGCACCATATCATCCCAGTAGACCACTTCGCTCTCAGAATGCAGGCCTACTTGTGGTTCCCAGAATTTCCAAAGGTAGAATGGGAGGTAGAGCCTTTAGCTATCAAGCTCCTCTCTTGTGGAACCAGCTCCCAGTTCAAATTTGGGAAGCAGACACCCTCTCTACTTTTAAGTCTAGGCTTAAAACCTTCCTCTTTAATAAAGCATATAGTTAGTTATAGTTATGCTGCTATAGGCTTAGACTGCTGGGGGACCCACCCCCCAATGCACTGAGCTCCTTTCCTCCTCTTGACCATCTCTCCTCTCCTCCCACCCCGCAATTGTCACCACTGTATGTCATTAACTCTGTGTGTTCTCTCCCGTAGTTGTCTTTGTCCTTCTCTGTCCCCCTCTCTCTGTCCCTTTCTGCAGGTGTCCCCCGGCTTTGAAGCTGTGTGTCTTCCAGCTTGCAGCTACTGGTCCTACCAATCTGCCCGATGTTTTGTTGTTGCTTTTGTTGCTCTGTTCTTTTCTCTCTCCCCTTTCCACTCACCCCAACCGGTCGAGGCAGATGGCCGTCCACCCTGAGCCTGGTTCTGCTGGAGGTTTCTTCCGTTAAAGGGAGTTTTTCCTCTCCACTGTTGCCTATGGCTTGCTCCAGGGGGAATTGTTGGGTTCTCTTTATATATCTTTATAATCTTGACTTTATTCTGTAACGTGCCCTGAGATGACCTTGTTGTGAATTGGCGCTATATAAATAAAGTTGAATTGAACTTTACACCACACAGAGAGGAGCTTACAAAGCCCTTCCCTTCCCCCACCTTGGTGCCTCGGACCACATCACTGTCATGCTAATGCCTGCACACAGACCGGTCGTCAAAATCGCCAAACCGGTTAAAAAGCAGATACAAGTGTGGCCGGAAGGGTCGGCAGAGACTCTTCAGGACTGTTTTGACACCACTGACTGAAATATGTTTAAGCAGGCTGCCACATACAATAACACAGACCTCCAAGAGTACGCAGAGACTGTCAGTGCCTACATCAACAAGTGTATTGATGATGTAACTGTCAAAAACACCATCATTGTATGGGCCAACCAGAAGCCGTGGATGACAGGGGAGGTCTAAAAACTCCTGAAGATGCGGAACGCTGCCTTCAGAGCTGGAGATGAGATGGGCCTAAAAACAGCCAGGGCCAACCTGTCCCGTGGCATCAGAGAGGCTAAGAGACTGTACTCCAGGATGGTAGCCCATCAGTTCAGCAACAGCAGAGACACTCGGAGCCTGTGGCAGGGGATACAGACCATTACAAACTACAGACCCCCACCGCTGACGTGTGACAGCAACATCTCTCTGCTGAACGTGCTGAACGCCTTCTTCGCTCGCTTTGAAAAGCAAAACAGCTTCACTGCACAGACGACTCCACCTCCTCCCAGCGACCAGGTGTTGACGCTGACCCCAGACTGTGCGAGTAGATCCTTCAGCAGGATCAATGCATGGAAAGCTCCGGGTCCTGACAACATTCCTGGGCGTGTACTGAGAGACTGTGCAGCAGAACTCACCAGTCTTCAGACATTTTCAACATCTCTCTACGTCAGGCTGTTGTACCCACATGCTTCAAAGCTACCACCATCATTCCAGTCCAGAAGAAGCCGTCTCCATCCTGCTTCAATGACTACCGCCCAGTTGCACTTACTCCGATTATCATGAAGTGCTTTGAACGGCTAGTCATGCACTACATCAAGTCTGCCCTCCCCCCTCCCTGGACCCCTTCCAGTTTGCATATTGGTCCAACCGCTCGACCCACGATGCTGTCGCAACGGCTGTCCACTCAGCACTCACACATCTAGATAAAAAGGACTCATATGTCAGAATGCTGTTCATAGACTTCAGTTCAGCATTCAACACTATCATCCCTCAACAGCTCATTCACAAACTGGTCCAGCTGGGGCTCAACACTTCACTGTGCAACTGGCTGTTGGACTTTCTAACTAGAAGACCTCAGGCAGTACTGGTCGGCAGTAACACATCCAGCACCATCACACTGAACACTGGGGCCCCCCAAGGATGTGTGCTGAGCCCCCTTCTCTTCACCTTGCTGACCCATGACTGCACACCATCACACAACTCCAACCTCTTCATTAAGTTTGCGGATGACACGAATGTGGTGGGTCTCATTAGCAACAACGATGAGACAAACTTCAAGCGCGAGGTGAGACGCCTGGCCGGGTGGTGCAATGACAACAGTCTCTCTCTGAATGTGGAGAAGATAAAAGAGATTGTTGTTGACTTCAGGAGAGTGCACACTCAGCATGCTCCTCTAACCATCAACGGTGCTAATGTGGAGAGGGTGAGCAGCACCAAGTTCCTGGGTGTGCACGTCACAGAGGACCTCTCCTGGATTGAAAACACTGCAGCACTAGCCAAAAAAATCACAGCAGCGTCTCTACTTCCTCCGCAAACTGAGAAGAGCCAGAGCCCCGCCCCCCATCATGTACACCTTCTACAGAGGCACCATCGAGAGCATTCTGACGAGCTGCATCACTGTGTGGTATGGGGCCTGCAACGCCTCCTGCCGGAAGACTATATAGCGCATAGTGAGAGCAGCTGAGAAGATCATTAGTGTCTCTCTCCCCTCCCTCCAGGACATTTTTGGAACCCGTCTCACCCGCAAAGCCCTCTGCATTGCAGGTGATCCCAATCACCCGTCACACAGCTTCTTCAGCCTGCTGCCATCAGGGAGGAGACTGCGGAGCCTACAGGCCAGGACCAGCAGGTTGAAGGACAACTTCATTCATCAGGCTGTCAGGAAACTGAACTCACTCCCGAACTTGCCCCCCCTTCCCTCTCCGGCCTCAGTACTGTACTGTACAGGCAGAGAACTATAATCCCCTACTACCTCATATGTAAACTTAATTTAAAGAACTGCTCTTCAGCCCTCTGCAACTCTGGCACTTTTACCAGTCTGAATAATGATATACACTTTACTGGTTTGCACTCCATCTGCCATGTGCCTTGCGCTGCTTTTAATTTATTGTACTTTGTATTGTATTTTTATTATTATACTCTCCAATGCCCTTATTGTATAGTTGAGTTGTATAGTGTATTTTTATATTTTTTTATTTATGTGATCTAGATCTTAGGCTCCACTGTTAGAACTACCTGTACGCACCATGGATCCGAGAGAAATGCAATTTCAGTTCCCTGTATGTATGTACTGTACATGTGGAAGAACTGACAATAAAACTTGACTTGACTTGACATGACTTGACAGATAAGATTTAAGCCAATGCAGTGTGGTTCCTTTAATCCAAAATCCATGTTCTAGCCTCTGTAATAAAATATTGTGGTCAATGGTGTCAAATGCGGCACTAAGGTCTAGTAAGACGAGTACGGACACAAGTCCATTATCTGAAGCCAGGAGAAGATCATTGGTGACTTTTACCAGTGCTGTACTATGATGAGCTCTAAATCCTGACTGAAAGTCTTCATACAAATTATTCCTATAAAGGTGATCACATAAGTGTTTTGCAACTACTTTTTCAAGGATTTTAAAAATAAACGGCAGATTTGGTATTGGTTTATAGTTGGCTAAATCACCTGAATCAAGAAAAGGTTTTTTAACTAATGGTTTGATTACAGCAAATTTATAGGCCTTTGGTACATAGCCAGTTTCTAAAGATAAGTTAATCAAATCTAATATGAACGTGTCTATTAAAGGTAGAACAACTTTGAGCAATTTGGTTGGAACAGGGTCTAGAAGACATGTTAGTTTTGAGGAAGCGATAGTTGAACTTAGCTCAGTTAGATCTATGGGTGAAGAGCAATCTAAGATGTATAAGCTGTTTTACATGAAGATCACTCTGTAATATTTGTAGGGAGGATCTGGTGAATTTTTTCCCTAATAGCTACAATTTTATTAGTAAAGAAAGTCATGAAGTCATTGCTGCTTAGAGTTAAGGGAATACTACACAATACAACTGTATCTAGTATCATACGCAGTGAGGCTGCAGAATCATCAACTAAGTAATCAACTTGTACAGGAGTAAGATGGCTACCATAGTATTGACACATGGTGGTGAAAAAGATGAAGAAATAATTTTTTTAAATGTATTCACAGCATTTCCAGATAAACATCTGCTGTAGTGGATTTTTTCCCTAACTGCTTTATAGTCCGTTATTGTAAATTCAAATTTTATTAGAAAATGGTCATACAGAAGAGAATTATGAGGAAATACTATTAAATTATCAGTTGCAATGCCATATGTAAGGACAAGGTCCAAGGTGTGACTAAAACAGTGAGTGGCTTTATTTACATTTTGGGAAAAACCAATTGAATCTAATAATGAATTAAACGCAGTGCTCAGACAGTTACTGTCAGCATCTACATGAATGTTAAAGTCACCCACTATAATGACTTTATCTGTACTAAGCACTAAATCAGATAGAAAATCAGAAAATTCAATCAAAAACTCTGAATAAGGGACTGGAGGACGGTACACGATAACAAATAATAGTGGTTTTTGAGTTTTCCAGTTTGGGTGTGAAAGGCTAAGAGTAAGGCTTTCAAATGAGTTATAACTATGTTTAGGTCTAGGGTTTATTGATGAGCTACAATGGAAGATTGCTGCTACTCCTCCACCTCGGCCTGTGCTTCTAGGAACATGATAATTAATATGACTTGGGGGGGAGCCAGCGATTGAATGACAACATGCGGATGCACATGTCATCACTGGTCAGTTTGGCAGGGGTCCAGATAAAACTAAAGTCCAACATTGTTTTGGGAAGGTTACATACCGATTCAACACTCATTTTAGTGATTTGTGTAATTAGGCGTCTTTGACTCTCGTGTGACTAATAATCTTACTGTATTTACGTTTATCTTTAGAAAGATGTTTTGAATATGATTCAATGTCGGCACCTCTGGCCCAAGGAATACATTTGATTAAGGCCACAGAAGTCTCTAAATTACCAAAGTTGGTAATTGCAGGTGTGTGGCTCAGTGGACACGTGAACCGACTAGTGATGAACCTCTGTTTAGCATGAAATATTTTAGGAACCATCATCCAGCCGAGGACAACTATGGCAGGTCTGTCCGCACCAGCTAATGGGGCCTGACTAGCTGGATTATTTCCATGGTGTGGAGCTGCACTTCGAATTCCAGTAGCCTCACCTCCAAAGCTGCAAAAAGCTTACACTTGTCACAGATACCATTATCACACTAAACATAAGACACACTGAGGAAGTGAGAAAGGGAGAGACAGAGGGCGACAGAGAAGCCATTGTTAACAGCTAAACAAGTGGAGCTAAGAGGTTAAATTTGGAATTAGTTAACGTTAGCTAGTTAGGTTTTAGAAGAGTAGGTGCTAAAGGTAACACTTGATGCTGCAGCACCATACGTCTTCTTTCAAATGTCTTCACTCTGCTGCAAAGTATAGAATGGATGAGCCATTGTAATTCCACAGTGATGCTTCAACTTTCAGCTGTGTCTTAATGAGGGAATAGAGAAGATCCTTTAACCAACTGACTGGTGAAGCTGGATAAAGTTATGCAGCACATTATGTCACTACCTCAACATTCAGCTCTTTGATATGGAGCTGTTTTGAGCAAGACTTCTCCATGCATTTGTCATTTTATTACATTCTAAACAAAAGATTAAAATATTAAAATAGACAAAAATAATAGAAGAAAATACTGGAATAAATAAAAGCAAAATGCTTCTGAAAGGTAGAGGCCTGTGCAGAAATATAATGCAGCATATAAAATTACAAAGTAGGTATAATGACTGATAATCATTGGTATAATAATAATTCACATTATTACAGATCAGTGGAAAGTGAAGAGAGAAAAGAACAGAGCAACAACAAAACATTGGGCAGGTTGATAGGACCAGTAGCTGCACGCTGGAAGACACACAGCTTCAAAGCTGGGGGCACCTGCAGAAAGGGACAGAGAGATGGGGACAGAGAAGGACAAAGACAACTAAAAGAAAACACACAGAGTTAATGACATACAATGGTGACAATTGTGGGGTGAGAGGAGAGGAGAGATGGTCAAGAGGAGAACAGGAGCTCAGTGCATCAGCTAACTATCTGCTTTATTAAAGAAGAAGATTTGAAGCCTAGACTTAAAAGTATAGAGGGTGTCTGCTTCCCGAATCTGAAATGGGAGCTGGTTCCACAGGAGAGGAGCTTGATAGCTAAAGGCTCTACCTCCCATTCTACCTTTGGAAAATCTGGGAACCACAAGTAGGCCTGCATTCTGAGAGCGAAGTGGTCTACTCGGATGATATGGTGCTATGAGGTCTTCTATATATGATTGAGCCTGACCATTCAGAGCTTTATATGTAAGAAGCAGGGTTTTAAATTCTATTCTAGATTTAATGGAAAGCTAATGAAGAGAAGCTAGTGAAGGTGAAATATGATCTCTCTTGCTAGTTACAGTCAGCACTCTTGCTGCAGCATTTTGGATTAATTGCAGGCTCTTTAGGGAGTTACTGGGGCATCCTGAAAGTAGGGAATTACAGTGTCCAACCTAGAGGTAACAAATGCATGGACCAGTTTTTCGGCATCACTTTGAGACAGGATGCTCCTAATTTTGGCAATGTTCCGTAGGTGGAAGAAGGCTGTTCTAGAGATTTGTTTTATATGTGAGTTAAAGGATAGATCCTGATCAAAAATAACTCCAAGGTTCCTTGCAGTAGTACTGGAGGCCAGACTTATGCCATTTACAGTAACAAAATACTATGACTTCAGTTTTTTCTGAGTTCTAATGTTGTAAAACCAATGTTTAATGGTTCTAATGTTTTGTATATGGACTGCTATGGACCACAATGGATCTGCTCACCCTTTGTGGGTTAGTGTTGGCAATTTGTTGTTTGACTGGGACAGGCAACAGAGCACTTATCCCAACTTGTACAAAATTGCTGTGGAGTTCTTGTGCACCCCTGCCTCATCTGTACCGGGTGAGTTTTCTGTAAAGCAGAAGAAGGGGTTTCTAAAATGAGTAATCATCTGAACTCCAGCACAGTGGAACATATTTTGTTTCTGAACAAAAATGAACAAAGACTTTAAGTTCCACAAGCACATTTACTGCACCTTAACTTGTTAAAACACTGCAACAGTTTAAAAACAATTATTCACCTGTCATTATTGTCATAGTCAGTTACAGTATTTAAATGTTGACAAAATTATTTATGGATAAACATTTGACAAGTAATTTTACATTTCATTGTATTGTCATGTTACATACCCGTAATACACTTAACAAAAATAAAAAATGTATTTATGTAAATTAATACATGAATGATGCATGAAATGCATTTATTAAAATGAATGGATTTCGCTTACTGAGTCAGAATAAGTGTAGACACCCAAGTCAGAATAAGTGTCAGAATAAGTGTAGACACCCAAAGCTCAATATGTACCCTCACCATTATCAGACAGCACACCGAAGTTCCACGAATGGACAGTCCTCACAACAACTAACCAAAATCTGTCAACAATCTTGAGATGAGAATTGTGAAAGAGCTTTTTCCACAACAAGAATAAACCCTCCAGTTTAATCCAGTTTAACATTGGGTGTAGGTTCACAAAGGTGCAGTGTAATTTAGTCACATCCATGTGACGTAAAGTAATCTAGCACAAGATTAACACAACCTGGTTTAGCATTGGAACTCTGAAACCTGTTGATTTTGGCGATATTAAATTCTTCTGCTACTGATTCACTACAACATTAAAACCACCAGGTGGTATTAATATTGCGACTGATCAGTGAAAATGAGTCAATTATATTATATACTTTTTAATATGTTGTCCATCAGCTTTGTTAAGTGGGTCACAGAAACATTCTATGCCGTAGTGTTTTGAGTTTGGAAGTGCATCTCTACTGATTCAGTGGTTTCTTTTTATAGATTAGATATAGATAGGCTCTGTGAATTGGATTTCTCTTTGAGAGGAAGTCACAAACTGACTTTGATGTTCCCTCCCTGTGTTACCTTCTATGAGTGCAATCCAGCAATCCAGTGAGGATAAGACCAGTATACCAAGGATATGTGCAAGACATGAAAGGCCTCATTTCAGTCATTGTGGAGAAATGTGCATTGTCACCTTACAGACCATTCTGGCCCAGATTCACAGCCCCTCCACCTTCTGTAAGGATCGATGATCATGTTGTTCATGTCAGGGGTAAAACACATTTATTTCTAGAATGAGCAGTACTGTCAGTTGAATATAGGCATCTGTTAACGTTTTTTTTAACTCTTTAGATTTATCCTGCATGATGTTTTTATGTCACATCACAAAATCTCCCTGGAGACTGAAAATATGAAAAGAAACAGCAATGCAGTCTGTTACCCTGGCACTCCAGTACAAGAGTCCAGTTCAGCCCTTACATTAAAGTGGTAATTACTTGCCGCCTGAGGTTGAACAGAACAGGTTTCTACTCTAGGCTGAGGCGAAGGAATTCATCCAGCTATTCACTACCTTCATCCCAATGTCTCCCCTGCTTCCTCTTCACCAGCACCTGCATAAGCCTGAAACTACAGATACTAATAAAGTAACACTGGTTAATGGTAGCTTCCGTCTCTTATAGTAACAGTTGTTGTGGTTTTGGTTATTTAGGCTTGCAAGTGCAATGTTACTGCTTATGAGATATTAATTTCAGGGTCTAGACTAAACCGACTATAGCCTTCATCTAGTGAACCTCACACAAATCTATTTATTTTACATCAATGAGTAGAGGCTATAGTCACTTTAAGTAAACTTTCTAAAATTACAATTAAAGCATGGAAGTTGTTACTTTAATTTCAAATGTACTTGTATTTTATTTAGCAAATTCAAAAGCTAACAGCAAACAAAAGTTTTTAAAATAATAAAAGTAAAAGTATTTTGTATTTATTACAAAAGGGATATGTGATAGGAAGCCAGTGGAGTTGCTGTAGAACGGGTGTAATGTGACACATTGATGGAGCTCTTGTTATGATGCACGGTGAATTCTGTACAAGTTGGAGTTTGTGAAGGGTTTTTTGGGTAGGACCAAAAAGAAGGAAATTGCAGTGGTCAAGCCGAGAAGTGACAAGAATGTGGTTGATGCTACGAAGATGGAAGTAGACTGACCACATGGTGTTATTAATGTGGGAAGTAAAGCAGAGTGTGCTGTCGGGGATGACACCCAAACTCTTAACCTGCGGGGAGGGAGAGATAGAGGAACTGTCAATAAAGATTTGAAAGCTGTCAAATTGGGTTAGGGTAGATTTAGTACCAATAAGTAAGATTTGCGAAGTGCTAAGTGATTTATTTTAACTAAATGAACAGTGTGGTCAGACAAGCAAAGGGTATATCAGTGATGCCAATAGCAAGAAGGCTGTCTAAGAGGATGGAATGTAAAATGGTGTCAAAGCACTAAGGTAGGCTGCCAGGAGGAGATCATTGGTAATTTTAAGTAAAGCTGTTTCAGTAGAATGCAGAGGGTGGAAACCAGACTGGAATTGTTCATAAAGATTATTGTGTGTTAGATGCACATGGAGCTGGTGAATGATAGTTTTTTTGTAGAATCTTAGACTGAAAAGAAAGATTGGAGACAGGATTCCGATTACTGAGGTCATTGGGATCTGCACCAGACTTTTTGAGAATGGAATGGAATGAGAATGGAAACAGCAGCTGTTTTGAGAGGAGAGGGAACAATTCCAATGATTCAGGAGTGAGTAGTGTGTTATGAAAGGGGCAAGAGAGGAAACAGTTGCTTTAAGAAGAACAGTTGAAAGGAGGTCTTATTGGCAAGTTGATGATTTTAATTTTTTATTAAGTTAGAAATGTAATTAAGTTAAAAATGTTATACTCTTTCTCCTACATTAGTTTCAAGCATGCTTACAAGACTAAGGCCTGGATGTCCCACACTTTCTTACTTCTAAACTCAGTCAAAACTGAAGTCAGAGTATTTGGTCCTAAAAATCTAATAAATATGATGTCCAACCATATTGTTACTCCAGATGGCATAACTGTGATTTGTCCTTTACCTCATTAGCAAGAGAGATCATATTTCACCTTCATTAGCTTCTCTCCATTGGTTTCCAATAAAATCTAGAATAGAATTCAAAATCCTGCTTCTTATATATAAAGCTCTAAACGCTCAAGCTCAATCATATATAAAAGACCTCATAGTTCCATATCATCCCAGTAGACCACTTCGATCTGCAGGCCTACTTGTGGTTCCCAAAATTTTCAAAGGTAGAATGGGAGGCAGAACCTTTAGTTATCAAGCTCCTCACCTGTGGAACCAGCTCCCAGTTCACCCACACCCTCTCTACTTTTAAGTCCAGGCTTAAAAACTTCCTCTTTGATAAAGCTTAGTTATAGTTACGCTGCTATAGGCCTAGACTGCTGGGGGACCCACCTCCCAATGCGCTGAGCTTCTTTACTCCTCTTGACCCTCTCACCTCTCCTCTCACCCCACAATTGTCACCAATGTAGGACATTAACTCTGCCTTGGTTATCTTTCATCTTCTCTGTCTCCCTTTCTCTGTCCCTTTCTGCAGGTGTCCCCAGCTTTGGAGCTGTGTGTTTTTCAGTGTACGGCTACTTTTCCTACCAACCAACCTGCTTGATGTTTTTTTGTTGCTCTTTTCATTTCTCTCTCCACTTTCCACTCCCCCCAACTGGTAAAGGCAGACAGCCGCCCACCCTGAGCCTGGTTCTGCTGGAGGTTTCTTCCGTTGAGGGAGTTTTTCCTCTCCACTGTTGCCTATGGCTTGCTCAAGGGGGAATTGTTGGCTTCTCTTTATACATCTTTATAGTCTTTGACATGATTCTGGGAAGTGCCTTGAGATGACTTTGTTGTGAATTGGCACTATATTAATAAAGTTAAATTGAATTTAATTCATTTGAATTATTGCTAACTTTGAGAGTTTGTGAGTTTGTCAGTTACCATGCAAACTTTGTGAGGTCAGATGGTGTAATCAGTTCATGGCCTATAACTAAAGCATACGTAACACTTTAGATCATCCATCTCCGCCCATATCTTTATATCTAACAATAAAGTACAAAAAGACTAACAATAAATTATAGAGGGCAAAGGCTGTGGCTTCTGTCTAACCTCTCTAGCCTAAAGGTCTGATTGGTGTAGAGTTACTGAGATGTCTGTTCTTCTTCCAGATTGGAATACTAATGTAAACAAGAGATATTAGTTTTTCAGTCAGACTTTTTAATGAATTAGTAGATAAAAAAAAAAAAAAAAAACACACACACAAAAAAATGTAGAAGAAAATTGAATTAGGGAGAGAAATCACCATGGCAAATATGTGGAATCGGAGGAGCAGACGAAAAACCTTGACAGAGTGAAAGAGAAAGATTGTATTTTAAATTACTTTACTTATAATAAAAACTTATGACTGCATTAATGCAGTCATGCAAAGACCTTTTATACCTCAGCAAAAGTGAAACTTTGGTTAAAGCCATTTATATCATGGGAGCTAAAAGATGCCGACTGAGAGAATTTAACTAAAATCTTGTGACGTGTAGTGACCCCACAAATTAAAGCAAGCCATTGTGAATATCAGTCTCAGCCGGACTAAAAAAAAAGAAAAACAGTGTCTATTTGCAAAAGATAGCCAGAGACTCACAAAAGAATGTTCCTGGAAAGTTAAAAGGCTTAGTGCACTTACTGAGAATGATAATGCTGATCTGCCAGATTCCATACTGATGCAGAGGAAGCTAGAAAAATGCAGAACATAGACTTTTAGGTATAATATAAACACAAAGCACTTTGATTAGATTTTTTTTTATTAGCGTACACTTTTTGCTGGAAAACTGCAGATGATTTCCAAACACAGTGGACAAATGTGGAAAAGCATATTCCATATGCATATCGATATGCATATGTTTCAACCCAGAAACAATATGTCAATAATAAAGTATTTATCTGGACAAATCTTCTGCCTGTCTTTATGTTAAACTGACCAGCTGCTGGGTTCATATTGGCTGTACAGACACGACAAAGATACAGTGTCAATCAGATCATCCAAAGCTCTGCACAAAGGACAAGTGTTCATCCCTAAATGTTAGTGTTAGCAGTTCAAAGACACACTTCTTTGAACTGGTCAGAAAGAGAGTTGTTTATGCGTCTTAGGTCAGGAAGTCAGATATTGTGTGCTTCCAACTGCTCTGCCTCCCACACATGTTTACACAAGGAAACCTTCGCTGTCTGTACACTGTGTGTTTATTTCCCTCTGCTCTCTGTGATCCAGCTTGCAAATATGAACCACTCTTCTGCTTACAGAACACCTTTAAACAAGAAAACAATTTAGGGAAACAAATTTTTTGGAGGTGAGCATCGCTGAGATAACTGGAGTCGTGGTGTCATTTACATACGAATATGATGACCTTCAGTGTTGGTGTTAAAGCTGCTCTGAAGGGACGGGGAGGATGTCCTGCAGCATGATTAAGAATTCCCTACTCGCTGCTCACTGCTGCATTAGTATGGATGCTGAGTGAGAGGCCTGTCTTGATGCTCGTGACCCTCGGCTAATGTCAGGTTTGTAAGACACCTTTGCCCAGAGAGTTAAGGATGATAACAGACAGAAAGCTCAAAAGTAATGAGACCACAGAGAGTCCAAAAGCGGTTCTTTGCAGTTTAGACACCTTACAGGTATCTGTGCCCACCCCCCTCCAATGCACATACAATCACTGTCTCACAAACACACACACACTCTCAATCAAACTATCACTTCATCAGCCAGTTAATTTCCATTCTGAGTGCTCGTTGCTTGTGGGTCAAAGCCCTGATTGTGTGGAGAGCTAATAGAGACAGAGACTCTCACTTCCTAGTGCCTTTATTGTGAGGAGGCGGCTTCCCACTTGCTCCCTCCTCTTACATCACATACTCCTGGCTACTGAAGAAACAGTATAGAGATAAACAGATTGTTTAAAATGAGATGATGCAGGTAAAAAGCTGGTGAAGCTTGGAAATGATGCAGGGGTGGAGGGAGGTGGGATACATGCAGTTTTGCAACCTAAGCACTTTTGTTTTCCCCAGCAAATTTCATTTAACCAGTTGCAAAATGAGAGAAAGGTGTTAGCAAGTTTTCTTTAAAATTGTGTTTATTTTCCATCCAGTTTCCAGTTTTATTGTAGAAATATACTAACAAAAACACACACAAAGGCACTAACATGACAAGGTACTAACTAACAAACTCCATGACAAAGCTGGTGGCTGAGGAAGGAAAGAGACTAGAAAGAGGCCAGGATAGAGAGTCCTCATAAACATAATTGGATGATTTAATGTGGATCAGGTGTGATGACCGGTGCCAACTGAGAGGTGGAAAGCCAAGAGAGGTTGGAAGCAGATGGAGGTGAAATATTTTGGTGGGGATCCTCAGTTGGTGAGGAAGAGAACTGCGGGGACATATACAAAAACAAGCTGAAAAAACAAAAAGACAAAAGGAAAAAACTAAAGCTGATAAAAGGAATGAAACACATAACTTCACACAAACAGAAGGTTTGATGTTAAGGAAGAAATATTTATTTTACAAACCATAACCAATTTTATTTATGGCCTAAACCTCCCCTTGATGTCTTTGTTCCCAAATCCAACCAAACTACAATACTTGCACATTCCTAATCCAGAGTTTTTAACTATTTATTACCTTTCACCTGCTCTACATGTACAATGTGTCATGCTTCACGCTCATTTCAGTCCACAACTGTCCATTGTCAGGCTCCATGGAGTGTAGTCTGAATTTGGAATTAATTATATATATAATATAATATATATATATATATATATATATATATATATATATATATATATATATATATAATATAATAATATAATATAACTTTCTACATGTAACTCCAACTCAAATACTGTAGGCCACATACTAAATTCAATTCAACTATACTTATTTAGCGCCAGATTCAAAACAAACTCAAGGCACTTTACAGAATAAAGTCAAGAATATAAAGTTGTGTAGAAAAAAAACAACAATTTCCTAGGAAACAGTGGAGAGGAAAAACTCCCTTTAATAAAAGAAAACTCTAGCAGAAGCAGGCTCAGGGTGGGTGGCCATGTACCTAGATTTAAAAGTGGAGAGGGTGTCTGCTTCCCAAATCTGAACTGGGAGCTGGTTCCACAGGAGAGGAGCTTTATAGCTAAAGGGGCTGCCTCCCATTCTACCATTGGAAATTCTGGGAACCACAAAAAGGCCTGCATTCTGAGATTGAAGTGGTGTACTGGGAAGATATGGTACTATGAGGTCTTCTATATATTAGATTAGATTAGATTAGATTCAACTTTATTGTCATTACACATGTACAAGTACAAAGCAATGAAATGCAGTTTAGGTCTAACCAAGAGTGCAATAGCAGCAAAAGCAGGATATCCAGTTATTGCATAAATAAATAAGTTAGTATTGTAGGTGGATATGTACATAAGTAGAAATTTAAGGAAAATGGATATATACTGTGGTGAGCTATAAACAGAAGTAAGAATATAACAATAATAAATAACAAGGCTATGGTGGGCAGTAGTGCAATGGATATAGTGCAAGTAAATTATGAACAGACGCTTTAAAGTGATAGTAGTGCAGTGTAAGTGTTGTTTTGTTTTGGGGTTTTTTTTTAGGTGGAATAGTGACTGTAAATGAACAGTTTGCAGTGCAAATGAGCAGTTTGTGGTAACATAACATAAACGTTATGTGTTAATAGTCGAGTAGTCCAGTAGTGCAAATGACATTGGGAAGGGGGGGTAGGGGGGTTATAATGGGGGGCCAGTACATGAGGGGCAGAGGGATCAGCGGGGTGCAGAGTTCAGTAAAGAGACAGCTCTAGGGAAAAAGCAGTCTTCGGTCTGCTAGTCCTGGTTTTGAGGCAGCTGAAGCGCCTGCCGGAGGGCAGGAGAGTGATCAGTCTATGGGCGGGATGAGAGGAGTCCTTAGAGATGTTGTGAGCTCGACGCAGGCAGCGTTTCCTCTGGACGTCCTCCATGGCTGGAAGAGTAGCCCCTGTGATGCGCTGGGTGGTTTTCACCACCCGCTGCAGTGCCTTGCGCTCTGCAACAGTGCAGCTCCCATACCAGACTGTGACACAGTTGGTCAGGATACTTTCTATTGCACAGCGATAGAAGTTCACCAGAATATCCGAGGACAGCCGATTCTTCTTTAGTGTCTTCAAGAAGAAGAGGCGCTAGTGGGCCTTCTTAACTAGACTGGAGGTGTTTATAGTCCAGGACAGGTCCTCAGATATGTGGATGCCTAGGAACTTGTAACTGGAGACACGCTCAACAGCCGTTCCATTAATATGGATGGTGTCATGTGTATTTCTTGACTCTTTCCTGAAGTCCACATTGAGCTCCTTCGTCTTGGAGGTGTTAAGGAGCAGGTTATTGTCATTGCACAATGTGGCCAGGTGCTGAATCTCCTCCCTGTAGGCAGTCTCATCATTGTTGCTGATGAGACCAATCCCCGTAGTGTCATCTGCGAACTTGATGATGGTGTTAGAGCCGTTCACAGGCTTGCAGTCAGAGGTGAATAGGGAGTAGAGGAAGGGGCTCAGTACACAGCCCTGTGGTACACCAGTGTTGATTGTGGTGGTGTTGGAGCAGATGGAGCCGGATCGGACTTGCAGCGGTCTATTGGTTAGGAAGTCCATAATCCAGTTGCAGAGGGAGGTGTTGATGCCCAGGTCAACATGTTTAGCCATTAGCTTGGATGGGATGACCGTGTTGAAAGCTGAGCTGAAATCAACAAACAGCATACGTGCGTAAGTGTTCTTATTGTCCAGATGTGTTAGCACAGAGTGCAGTGCCATGGAAACGGCATCCTCTGTGCTCCTATTGTTGCGGTAGGCAAACTGGTGAGAGTCCAGTGTGGATGGCAGAGAGTCCTTCAGGTGCGCCAGGACCAGCCGCTCAAAGCACTTCATGACAATAGGTGTCAGAGCTACAGGGCGGTAGTCATTCAGACACTTTGGGGTGGAGTGTTTTGGCACAGGCACGATGGAGGTGCTTTTGAAGCATGTCGGTACAGATCCTTGAGCAAGAAACAGGTTAGCTCTGGATGTGCTGTAGGCCTTTGCATTCCCTGATCTGAAGGCAGTGTTGCGTCCCTTCAACAGGAGGCGCACCTCCTTGTTCATCCATGGCTTCTGATTAGGGTATGTGGTGATCTGCTTCTGAGTAGTCACATTGTCTATGCTGGAGTGGATGTAATCCAATACAGAGGAGGTGTAGCGGTCGATGTTAATGTGAAAGCCACTGGTGGCCTGAAAAGCAAATGTACTCCAGTCTGTGTGTAGAAACCTTTCCTGGAGTGTGAAATCTACCTCCGCAGGCCACACTTTGATGGTCCTTACTGATGGCTTCACACGATTGATGAGGGGTGCATATTTGGGGGGTGTGGAACAAAGAGAGGTGATCTGACTGTCCTAGGTGGGGGAGGGTGGTTGCAACATAAGCTCCAGCCATGTTTGTGGAAACATGGTCAAGGGTTTTGTTTCCTCTGGTGTGACAGGAAACATGCTGGTGAAATTTGGGAAGCACTGCTTTTAGGTTTGAGTGATTAAAATCACCCGCAACAATAAACGCAGCATCTGGGTGAGCGGTCTGATGTTTACTGATGGCTGCGTGAAGTTCTTTCATAGCAAGCTTGGCATCAGCATCCGGGGGAACATAGGCTGCTGTTATAATGTTCGAAGTGAACTCACGCGACAGATAAAACTGTCTGCATTTAACCATGAGAAACTCAAGGTTGGCTGAACAATGACTCAGGACAGTAACAGAGTTCGTGCACCAAGCTTTGTTAATGTAAATGCACAATCCACCACCTCTGGTCTTCCAAGAGCCCTCTTGTGTTCTGTCCTCCTGGAGTGTGTGGCGTCCTGCCAGCTCGATGGTATTATCCGGTATGCCGCTGTGTAGCCATGTTTCCGTGAAGATAAAAACATTGCAGTTCGAAAGTCTCTTGCTGTATGTGATGTTGAGTCGAATCTCCTCCATTTTGTTCACCAGTGATCATACATTGGCGAGGAAAATGCTGGGTAAAGTGAGCCGGTGTGGTGTTAGCTCTAGCTTGGCTCTTATTCCTCCGTTCTGCCCCCACCTTTGTTTACAATCCCGACGGCGCCTGAGGGCGCTTCCGCCCGGTTGGGTGGATTGAATCGCCTCAGGTGTTCTGGCGATCTCAGGAAGGAGTTGAAGGTTGTCGAGAGAAGAGTCTGGAATTCGCAGACCAATATCCAAAAGCTCAAATCTGGTGTTATGGTACAGCTGTTCTGCACGAACAGATCCAAGATGAGCAAGAAAAGTACCGCAGAATTGCAAAATCTGGAGAGACCCCGGGCCTCGCGATCTGCTCGTGTCGCCATCTTGTCAAATGAGCTGATTTCTGCCAATTGCAGCAAAATACTATCTCCATCAAATATCCATATATAATGGAGTTTGACCATTCAGAGCTTTATATGAAAGAAGCAGGGTTTTAAATTCTGGATATAACAGCTGCACCATCTAAACTAGGATGGATGCCATCTCTCCTAATCAGCCTAGGTTTTCCCCAAAATTTTCCAATTATCTATGTAGCCCACATCATTTGCTGGACACCACCTGGACAGCCAGCGGTTAAATGAGGACATGCGGCTGTACATGTCGTCACTGGTCAAATTTGGCAGGGGTCCAGAGAAAATGAAGGCTTATTTTTTAAAACGTGTTCCAAATGGTTGTTGGACAATTGGGCATGTAACCATGAGAAACAAGGAAAGTATTTTGCTACCTGAGCTACAGCAAAAATAGATATGCTTCTGTATATGTGCCACTGCAACTGTGGCGCAGGAAGGTAGAGCTGTTGTCCACCAATTTCACAGTTGTTGGTTCAATCCCTGGCTCCTCCGGTCAAAGTGTCCTTGAGCAAGACACTGAACCCCAACTTAGTTGCTCCTGGTGAGTGTTGGCCAGCTGCATAGCAGCTCCCCCATTGGTGTATGAACGTGTGATTGTGAGTCCGAATGGGTGAATAAGAAGCAGTGCAAAGCGCTTTGAGTGCCAATAGGTAGAAAAGTGCTGTATAAGTGCAGCCCATTTACTATTCTCAATGCATCCTATGTCCTGGTAACAGTTAACTCATTCCTTTTAACCATGACTGCAAGCTTTCTCAACCATAAACAAGAACTTTTAGTTTAGTTTATCCAAACCTTAACTGAAGAGGTGGCATGTTAGAGAACATTTGGAGAAGTGCAAAAGCTTGTTGATATTGCCAAGCTAGATCACTGTTTTATAAGTGCAATTTGAGACCACATATGTAGACATTCAGAGTGTCATACTTTTTCATTGTGGTATGTTAATGGTACTTTACTGTTAGTGCTGTATCAGGAAGGCCAATTGTTTTAAACATAAAACAGGGTCATACAATCCATCCAGCCATCCATTCATTATCTGTAACCACCCATTCTCTGTAGTAGTGTGGGGGAGGCTGGAGTCTAGAATTTGTCACATGCTGTGGTGGACATTATAGCCTGTAGCTTATGCCTCTGTAAGTCACCAGTGTTAAATTACCTCTCAGAGTGTTAAATATTTCAAAGTTTTCATTTTGCTGACAATTTTGCTGTGTAGCATTATGTGCTGTGATAAGATCATATTACTATTTCATTATTGTTCAGTTGCCCTGTTTATTAAAAGGTTCCTATGCAACTGCAATAGAAAATATGCTTTGTTAGAGAACATGTTTGTTTTATAGAAAGCTACAACTTTTGCATGAATAAAGCACTTCAGTATATGCCTGGACCTTTTTGCTGCCCTAGGTGACTTTTATGTTGTTTTTAATAATCATATTGAAACAACAATTTCAATAGTGTGATTTTCCGGAGGAAACAACTTTTGAGTTTTTGCTGTAAATGAAAATGTAATTTTGATGGTGCTGGACTAACCTTGAGCAAGATGAATTGTACACGGTCCCTCTCTCACATATTGCAAACATACATATCCTATTAATCGTGCTAAAACTTAGTTTCTACATTTGTTTGTCAGAGTGAGATGCAGCCTAAAAGTCACTAGTACAGCAATGCTTTAACAGTCTATCTATTCTATGCCCCGGGCCAGCCCTGCTGGAGTTTCCCCATCCTATAAGCACTTGATTCATTGAGGGGAAAACTTGCAGAATGCACTACAGATGAACTCCAGGTTTCAAGTCTGATTCTCTTTAGTGTGTTCTTAGTACCTGGAAAACGAGTTGAGTTGAGTGAAGTGTTGACTTCAGCGATAATTCGTACATGCACGGAAGGGACTCTTTTTTTCCTCAGTACATCTAGTTACCCTCTGTGCGCAAAAATAAAAAAATCTGCCACAGAACACACCATCTTAAATGTTAAACAATTCAATGGCTAAAGTTAGGTAGACAACACGTCATGTGTCATGGTTTCTAATCTGTCAAATGATGGACATACTCTAAAATTTTTCATCATTGTTAAAAATAATCAGTGAAAATAGTTGGATAACCTCTGGTACGGACTCCCACAACTCTTGATTAAGTAAGCAATTCTTTCATTCATTTAAATAAATCTCAATATAATAATATTATATATGTCCCCTCAAAGCTGGCTCTAGCCATTTTTGTGTCCTAAACGAGATTGTGGTTTAGTCATCCCCCACCCTTACATGCACACACACCACCCCAAACATTGGGGCGGCTGTAGCTCAGTTTGTAAAGGCCTGTCGTCCATGGACCACAGGGTCAGTGGTTCAATCCCTGCTCCCAGCTACATGTCCTTGGGCAAGACACTGAACCCCCAAGTTAAATGTAATAATTACATTAAATAAAACCAGACTTCCTGTTCGGGTTGTTTGTGTAAATATTTAGAAAGTCCTGACAGCTCCCACAATATCAGTAATAAAAAGGTGCTATGTTTAGACAATACAAAACACAGCAATATAATACAAAAAATACATTTAAAAGTTGCAGTGTGGGTTTTAGTCAAAGTCAGTCCAGCAATATGTTTTTCCCTTTTTCCCCACACTATTTTCATAAATGAACACACTACTTCCATAAATGAAAACAGTGTCATGGTATTTTAATAACAATGGGCCTTGTAGAAGCAGAATGTGCAAACATGACAGCATAAAACTATAATGTGGCACTAAAATCTCCAAAGTCTTATAGCTTATAGTTAAAATTTTACACCTCTGGACGTCTTTGCGGCAAAGGCATCTATGATATCATCTAATGATACCATACTTGGATGGTGTTTTCTTGATGACAATATCAATTTGACAAATAGACAAATAAGATAAGATCAAACTTCTTGATCCCACAGCAGGGCAATTCAAGCAGCTCAAGCAGTTCATAGGAACGGTATAAAGTGCAAATAGGAATTTTAAAGTATAGTAACATTTAAAGGGAATATACATATGTATATATAAAAACATTTATAAATACACAAACAAATCAAACACACAACCAAGAGAATTTACATTAATCAATGTTAATTAATCAAGCTGTGGGAATAAATTACCTGTACTAACGTTCCTTCCTAAACTGAGGGTGTAACATTCAGCTGCTGTAGGAGCTGCACAAAGCCTCCATTGTCTAATGCAGGGTAAGAGGTATTATCCAGCATTAGCTTGGCTAACATTCACCTCCAGCGGGCAGCCCAGGACAGAGCTGGCCCCTCTTGCCATCTTGTTCAGTCTCTTCCTGTCTCAGTCAGTCCTGTACTTGTTGATTTCTGTCAACAGGAACTGCTACCTGAGATGCACAACGATAACACATCCCACTCCCATCAATCAAAAAATGAGAAACAACGAAAGGGGGTATTCTTTGCTGTGTTTGTTTTTTTCTGTTTTTGTTAATTTTTTATTTTCAAAACAGCATGACTCAAAGGGCGCCAGTCGCGGCTGTAAATTATTACTATTATTTATTTTTATTTATTGTTTGAAGAGGTTTTGTTTGGAAAGCTTGCAGCAGCGCCCCCTCCCCCCAGCAAGTGGCGCCCTAGGCAATATGCCTTTGCCAAGACCTGGCTCTTTGTCCTCTACAAAGCAAATTTAGTTGCTATAAACATAATTTTTAGGAGAAAAGGTTGGCTTTTTAAAAATAACATTATTGATTAGCATCTTCTTTTACCTTGTGGGTATGAAAATACAGTGCATAAAAATATAGCATAAACATAACTGATGACAGTAATAGTCATGGTTTACAGTATACTGTACCATAGCATCTTTATCTTTCCTTCAACTTCTGCATAGTAATAGACCTACATCATGTACAGGGTCCTGCATTATCTGTGAGTGTCTGGTAAACACCACCTACAAATGTTATACTGTAATCACATGCCATGCCACAGCACAAATAATGAGCATCTGCAGTAAAACTGACCATTTAACTCACACTTTGAATGCCTACATTTATACATGTAATTCCATGGTACCAGCAACGTCACATGCATCACTCATACTTTACCATATGTTAATGAGCAGGAAAGCAGCTTACAGTAGAATCAACATAATACTCCATGACTTCATGTGAGCTCTGGGAATTCCCTAAAAGGTCACTGTCTCCTCCGTGGAGCTGGAGGAACAAACTCAACCTTTTGCTCTGACGGTGCTACTGCATGAACAGAAAATCTCATTAAGAGTCATGGACACCGGGGACATAGGAGCATTATGGCTCAGGGATGCACACACTCTGTCTGATCACATCCTCTGCAGCCCAAGTGAATGCTACAGACGTGACCTGACTCTGAAGCTTTGGTGTGTTGAGACTTTGTGTGTCACATGGCATGACTACACATGGACATTTCTGCTAGAGGAAAACATCAGCAAGCATCAAGCAAGAAGAATTGTTTTACTGTTTTTATGGGTTCATGTGACTGTCACTGAAAGTGCTGTGGGATGAATGATAATCCATTTTTCCCCTCTCTTTTCCTCACTCAGCCCCTACAGTATTGACAAATGGAGATGATCAGACAGTGTAAGGCTAATGATGCAAAGTGTCTGACATTCCAGTGCAGATGTGACACTGGAATAATGTGAAAGCTATCAGAGTAATGAGGTGACACTGAGACTCAACCCCTCTTCATCTGTCTCTATTTGTTTGTGTTTCAGCCACCAGCCAGAGCCTTTCATTTCATGTTTCCACTCTGCTGCATTAATCCAACCTGGGCTGGAAACATGATTCAGATTCTTCACTGATTCTGACCTCATTCTGTGTCATAGTTTTGTGTGCAGAATGTCCATGGCGTTCTGTCATTAATGCAGTGTGTTTAATTTAGAAAAAGGTTCATTAAGTCCAATCTGCAGTTCCTTTTTTCAGCCACCAGGCGTTGCAAAGAACCATCCTCAGTCCACAGTACTGTCTCCTACTGTCTGCTGTCATAACTCTGTGTTTGAGTTGACTCTGTGAGATGATGTGATAGACATAAGATTTCCTAAAGCTGGTCTCTTTTTAAGGTGGGTTGTGATGAGATTACGTTACTCTTGCATACACGTTCAGTCACCATCTCCTAAAAGATTCATAAGCAACTAAACTCCAAAATCCTTTTGAACACTTTTTTTCAATTCAATTAAACTTTATTTATATAGCGCCAATTCACAACAAAGTCATCTCAGGGCACTTTACAGAATAAAGTCAAGATTATAAAGATGAGAGAGAACCCAATAATCCCCCCTGGAGCAAGCCATAGGCAACAGTGGAGAGGAAAAACTCCCTTTAACGGAAGAAACCTCCAGCAGAACCAGGCTCAGGGTGGACGGCCATCTGCCTCGACCGGTTGGGGTGAGTGGAAAGGGGAGAGAGAAAAGAACAGAGCAAAAAGCAACAACAAAACATCGGGCAGATTGGTAGGACCAGTAGCTTCACGCTGGAAGACACACAGCTTCAAAGCCGGGGACACCTGCAGAAAGCGACAGAGAAGAACAAAGACAACTACGGGAGAGAACACACAGAGTTAATGACATACAGTGGTGACAATTGCGGGGTGAGTGGAGAGGAGAGGAGAGATGGTCAAGAGGAGGAAAGGAGCTCAGTGCATTGGGGGGTGGGTCCCCAAGCAGTCTAAGCCTATGGCAGCATAACTATAACTAACTATATGCTTTATTAAAGAGGAAGGTTTTAAGCCTAGACTTAAAAGTAGAGAGGGTGTCTGCTTCCCGAATCTGAACTGGGAGCTGGTTCCACAGGAGAGGAGCTTGATAGCTAAAGGCTCTACCTCCCATTCTACCTTTGGAAAATCTGGGAACCACAAGTAGGCCTGCATTCTCAGAGCAAAGTGGTCTACTGGGAGGATATGGTGCAAGGAGATCTATGTATGATGGAGCCTGACCATTCAGAGCTTTACATGTAAGAAGCAGGGTTTTAAATTCTATTCTAGATTTAATGGGAAGCCAATGGAGAGAAGCTAGTGAAGGTGAAATATGATCTCTCTTGCTAGTTCCAGTCAGCACTCTTGCTGCAGCCTTTTGGATTAATTGAAGGCTCTTTAGGGAGTTACTGGGGCATCCTGAAAGTAGGGAATTACAGTAGTCCAACCTAGAGGTAACAAGGGGGAAGGCTGTTCTAGAGATTTGTTTTATATGTGAGGTAAAGAACAAATCCTGGTCAAAAATAATTCCAAGGTTTCTTGCAGTAGTACTGGAGGCCAGAATTATGCCATCTAGAGAAACAATATGGTTGGACATCATATCTCTGAGATTTTTGGGCCCAAATACAATGACTTCAGTTTTGTTTGAGTTTAAAAGTAAAAAATTGTGGGACATCCAGGCCTTTATGTCTTGTAGGCTTGAAGCTTTATTAACTGATTATTTTCATCTGGTTCTATAGATAAATATAGCTGGGTATCATCAGCATAGCACTGGAAATTTATGGAGTGTTTTCTAATAATGTTGCCTAATGGAGACATATATACAGTAAAAAGTATTGGTCCTAACACAGAGCCTTGTGGAACTCCATAGCTAACCTTTGTGTACATGGAGGATTCATCATTAACATGAACAAATTAAGATTTATCAGATAGATAAGATTTAAACCAACCTAGTGCAGTTCCTGTAATTCCAATTTCATGTTCCAGTCTCTGTAATAAAATGTTATGATCAATGGTATCAAATGCAGCACTAAGATCTAATATAGAGTATAGAGATGAGTCCATTATCTGAGGCCATGAGAAGATCGTTGGTGACTTTTACCAGTGCTGTTTCTGTACTATGATGAACTCTAAATCCTGACTGAAAGTCTTCATACAAATTATTCCTATGAAGGTGATCACATAATTGTTTTGCAACTACTTTTTCAAATATTTTAGAAATAAAAGGGAGATTAGATATTGGTCTGTAATTGGCTAAGACACCTGGGTCAATACAGGGTTTTTTAAGTAATGGTTTAATTACAGCTACCTTATAGGCCTGTGGTACATAGCCTGTTTCTAAAGATAGATTGATGATATCTAATACGAATGTATCTATTCATGGTAAAGCTTCCTACAGCAGCTTAGTTGGAATAAGGTCTAGCCGACAGGTTGTTGGTTTAGATGAGGTAATAATTGAAGTTAGCTCAGAGAGATCTATGGGTAAAAAGCAGTCTAACAATGTTGTACATGAAGCAACATGTTTTTAACAAATGAATCAATACATTTACCTACAGACATGTGAGCACTTGTTTATCACTTCTCCGCCATTTGATTAAAACTAAAACTAACACAAAGTGGTCTGTACGAGTCTTTTTTTCTTTCTTTTTTGTCCTTTTGGCTTATACCGTGAGTTCAGGGTTGCCACAACCCAGATCATTGTCCGCATGTTGATTTGACAGTTTCTACAGCGGATGTCCTTCCTGACACAACCCTCCCCAGTTTCAACCGGGGTTGGACCGGCACTGCACAGACGGAGATGGGAAAGTGCTTGTTGGGGGTTAAGTGTTTTGCCCAGAGACATTTTGACATATAGCTGGTACCGGGGATCGAGCCATCTGCTGCCTGTTTTAATGATCATGTGTTTGTAACTAACCAGACACACGAGAGGTGGGGGAGACAGTGTCCACGGCAAATGAGATGAAAAAAAGATTGACTTTAAAATTCTTGTCTGGTCTCAGTTAAATATATATTTAATAATAACGGGCTCATTAATGAAGTTCCTATTGTTCTGTGTGGATCATGAGCAGCAGCACCAGTGTGTCAATGTGTTTTATGGCGAATTCCCACAAATACATTTCTCAACAAAGATGCTGGGCAAAGGGCTAGGGAGGATGGGTAACCATGCGAGAGTGTCTCACACCTGAGAAGTGTGAATGATGACTTCATTTAAATATGAATGAAAACCCCCAAACTTCTGCAGGCGTCGGGCTGGTTCTACTATTGATTTACTTTTACAGTGAGATAAAATCCACTGCGCTGCTCCATTGTTTTGTCGCAAACTCGTGACTATATAACAGAGAGTTAATAAAGTAACTTCTGAAATATAAATGTAACACTCTCAGAATTACTATAACACTGGTAGTTTTGTTGTGTACCTGTGTGCTTGGTTTTGTTTGATGAGTCAAAGTCTATAACTGCTGTTTTTCAGGGAAACAAATTGCACGTGATGAGGCTTAATGTGCGCTGTTATTGACATCTATATACAGTTTCCACTAGTCAAAGTGTGTCTCTGAAAACAGGGACATAGGCAGCAGCTGCTAAACCTGCTTTGTCCTTTAAGGTGGGGGAAAAACAAAAGCACAAATACAGAAACTACTGTAACTATAGCCCCTTTCAGACATGCAGTGGAATTCTGACATTATCCTGACTTTTTATAGGAGTGGGTGTATGTGTGAATAAAAATGTCTGAATAAAATAGTGTCAAATATATCCTACCAGCCCCGTTGTTGTTTGTATTATGCATGTGAGCTCGTGCGTGTAGCACGCTGCTCTGTCCCGAATCATTTGAAGGATTAAAAACTGAAACAGGCTGATAATTCCATCCAGTCTCCTGAAATCTGTCTTAATGAACAAATACATTTAATTTGTCCGCATTTCTGTAACAACAGTCATATAATTGTAAATAGTAAATGGTCTGCACTTATACTGCGCTTTTCTACCTATGGGTACTCAAAGCGCTTTACACTGCTTCTTAACACCCATTCGCACTCACAATCACACACACACTCATACACTGGTGGGCAAGCTGCTATGCAGCTGGGCCAACACTCACCGGGAGCAACTAAGTTGGGGTTCAGTGTCTTGCTCAAGGACACTTCAACACATGACCGGAGGAGCCGGGGATTAAACCAACAATTGTGAGATTGGTGGACAACCGCTCTACCAAAGTCGCCACAGCCACCGCCTCTGTACCTGTACCTGTAAACTATTTAATGCACAGTTTATCTTCTGTTTTCTCATCACATTTTCTTGTTTAGGATGAATATAAAGAGAGTAAAACACAGCTGAAACAATTTGCATTATTTGCTTTTTTTTAATAGGTCTTAAAATATTCCCTGACTCCACCCAGTCTCGTCCACTTAAATATTTAGTGCATTATCAATATGACTCTAGGCTGATGAAAAAAAAACACCAGCAAGCTACAGTGATTTGCAGTTAAAACTAGAATGTACTAAAATAAATAAAAAATTACGCATGATTTAAACTGAACATGGTTAGATTGATGAGATCACAACAGTGATACAGTGATACAACACCGCATATAAGCCTAATTTTTTTAAAGGTAAAAAAAAAAAAAACACAGTAGAGTGCACATAGTTGAGTCTCTCATATAAACACTGAAAGTAGCCATCATGTCTGAACAGTAATTATCTGTGTGATAACCTTCATAAAGTCAGATTAAATGCAATATATTTGAGTTCCTTTAAACTTTATATTTGGGAAAGGTTTGCTGTTCTCGTGCCTCTTGAATAATACTGGCTATATCTTCTACTCCATTACATTGTTAGTGTACAAAGACAGTACTACCGTTATTGGTACGTTGTGGTCGGGACTATGATGTGTTCATGCACCGGTTGAGTGTGAGCTGAATGCCACTTACACACCATATACTGCAAACACATGCCATCCCGTGGGACAAGAGATGACCAATTGCTGCAGTAAGAGTGAGGTTTTTATATCTCTCCCCAAATGTTTATTATAAATGAATTCTGACAATTTGAGGATAAAAATCATAGATAAGTTACGTACAATGCATTCAGAAAGGTGCCGTAAACTTTTTTCAATTGTGTTATGTTGAAGCTTGATACCACAATCGTTCAACATTATATTATTCTACAGTACCCCCATAAGGAAAAAGTGAAAACAGATTTTTAGAAATGTCTGTAAATGTATTAACAGGGAAAAACTGAAATATTACATTGGCCTAAGTATTCAGACTGTGCAACAAAACTTGAAATTTAGCTCAGTTGCCTCCCATTTCTCTTGATTGTGGCTAAGATGTTTCTACACCTTGACTGGCGTCCACCTGTGGTAAATTAAATTGATTGAGCATGATTTGGAAAGACAAACACCTCTCTAAAGAAGGAAGCTCACAATGCATACTGCTATAGAACAACAGCTACGAGGTCAAACAAACTGCCTGCAGAGCTCAAAAATAGGATTATTTAAAATGTCTGCTGTACTGCAAGTTCCCAAGAGCACAGTGGCCGCAATAATTCTCAGATGGAAGAAGTTTGGCACAATCATATTTTTCCATAAATGGTCTGCACTTTTATAGTGCTTTTCTACCTATTGGCACTCGCTTCTTATTCAGCTCACCAGGAGCAACTAAGTTGGAGTTCAGTGTCTTGCTCAAGGACACTTCGGCATGTGACCAGACGAGCCAGGGATTTAACCAACAACTGCGAGATTGGTGGACAACCACTGTACCTTCCTGCGCCACAGTCGCCCACAATACTGCCTACAAAAATCCCCCTATTACTGCAGCCCTTCATTGATCTGAGCTTCATGGCAGAGTGGCTAGAGGGAAGCCTCCCCTCAGTGAAAAACACACGAAAGCCTGCTTTAGGTTTTCAAAAAAGCACCTCACACTTTGACAAACAAGATTCTCTGTTCTGATGAAAACACTATTTGGGCTCAATTCTAAATGTTATGGATGGAGGAAGCCAGGCACTGCTCTCACCTGCCCAATACCATCCCTACAGTGAAGCATGATGGTGGCAGCATCATGTGATATTGTACATGTGATATTTCAGTTTTTTCGAATTTTATTTTAACAACTGTAGTATTTAACATAACAACATTGATAAAGGAGGTTTGAAAAACTTTCTAAATGCACTATATTGGACATTTATGAGACAAAATAAACACTTAATAATCACAGTATTAAGCCTATTAATAAACAGTTTATCATTTCCAATAGGTTTTTTAAATTTGAGTTTTAAAGATTTAAAATCATTTCCCAAATGTACCACCCCATTTTAAGTATGTGCCCCAGTCTGGTCACCCCAGTAAAAAACATCTACATTCGCCCCTGGTAAAAACAAATGCTTCGATGTCCTAGAAGCCACACAATTGTAATTTGCTCATGAAGACATCAAACACAATGTCTGTCTGCTAGAGATACTAGACAACCAAATGTGGATTTAACCTCGAACAAATGCAATCTTTGCTTCTTGTAAAGTAATAGTTGAAAAAATTAATTTAATTTAATTAAAATTTAAAAATTCTCCAGCTGTTCCCAGACCTTTATAGCACAATATGTGTAGAGGTTATCTTACTCGAATCTGACGTTGCTTCTGAACTTAGCCGATGACTGAGAAACTTGTTTGGTGAAGGTGTTTGTGAACGACTTGTGACATTACTGTACTCAAACTTGTATGTACAATTGATCTAAGTGTGGCAAAACTCACAGAACTCGCAGAACTCGGTAAGAAACCGTGTGCCTCCACAGCTACAAACTGAACTTTTTTCTTCTACATTGTTGCCATCCACACCACATTGCAGTCAGTTCCTCTGCTGCAGCTACTGTGTCACATCTGCTCCCTTCAGTAGCTGAGCTAAACACCATCTCTTGTAACAAAATCGTTGCTATCTGTTGTTTCCTTGACAACTGGGCAACAAACTTAAAAAGGTAATCTACAAAGGTAACCATCAAAGGCAACTATTAAAGCTATATGATGTCATTAATAACATCATCAGTACACAGAAACATAATACAACACACAATACAGTACAGTTCACAATACACAATACATACTAAATAAAAGCTGGATTCCTGAAACACAATTGCTACTGGAAATTAACCACATATAAATGTAATTATTTTGAAGACAGGATTGCACTCCAGCACCTTTTCATATAAGCCCTCGTAAACCCACAAGTGATGCAGTGATGCACATTTAAGTATGTGAGTGTGTTGTAGTAATTTCGATTATGCTTTTTTTAATAATCTGCAATGAAGCTGGATGCAGTTTGTTCTACCAGACAATCAATCAACACAGTAGAGATGACAGCAGCTTCCTACTGTATTTATAGCTCTCCAAGACAAGGTGACATTGGAAAATTGTTCTTGCAGCAGTGAGTCTGTTTCATTGGAGTGGATAATAATTCACTGTTGCACTGCAGAGACAACATTTAAAACAAATAGCTATCTCCAAATGTAGCATGCCCCATCAGTCTGCTGTCAGTTGCTTCACTGAATTGTCTCTCTTAGGCATGACCTTGGTAATGGAACCGCTGGAGACATGGCTGCATACCTTGTGTTCACATATAGTAACTGATTGTAAAATATACTGAATAATGTATAATGTATAAACGGGCGGCTATAGCTTGGTAAAGGCAGTTACTTACGGACCACAGGGTGAGTGGTTCGATCCCCGCCCCTGGCTATATGTCGAAGTTTCCCTGGGCAAGACACTGAACCCCTAACAGCCCGTTCCCCTCCCCAGCTGTGCAGTGTCGGTTGTCCAAGCCCAGTAGAAATTGGGGAGGGTTGCGTCAGGAAGGGCATCCGGCGTAAAAACTGTGTCAAATCAACATGCGACAATGATCTGCTGTGGTGACCCTGAACTCACGGGATAAGCCGAAAGGAGAGTAGAATGTATAATGTATAAACTCCATTTCCAGAAAAGCTGGGAATCTGTGTAAAATGTAAATGAATAAGAAAGAGCAGAATGTGGTTTTACATTGTCTTTCCTGAAAAGAATGTAATCTGGATTGCAGCACATATTGTACCAAAACATGTATATACATTGTGTAAATACAACACGTTCTCATCCGACAGCATCAGATATTGAGTCTTCCTACAGCATCAAATTGCTGGTGTATCATACAGGTACCCTTTGGTTTTAATATTTGATGACTTAGGAACAATCGATTCCGGTATTGACACTGTGAGTGCTCTTATGCATCGGTATTAGACGCTCCAGGAGTTTTAATTTGTAAGGCGACAGGAACAACTATATGCACAAAAAACTACATTAGTCTTAGGGAAAACAAATTCAGGGTAACGCTACATTAAGAAACAACTACAGGTAGGGTTAGGCACAAAAACTTCAGGGTAAGGTTAACTCAGAAGAACAATTACATAAAACCAAAATGCTTTATCAGCGTCAATGGCACACACCTGCTTCCTAAATATAGTAACCATGTGCACCACATAATGAAACAATAATCAATTTTAGAGGGGAAACACTATTGAGTATTTTAAAATAAGTAAAATCCTTCCACTGAATATTGACTGCAGGGATTAATATTTCTAATTGCCAACAAGTTATTGAACACTATCTGGTGCAAGGAGTAGCTGATTAGCAGCATATCTGGAATTACCATTTTCTCAGTGGAATTATTCTTTCCTGATGGCATGGAAATATTTCAAGATGACAATGCCAGGAAGTGTTGGGCTCAACTTGTGAAAAAATGGTTACGTGGTTTATTTGAATCTTTGGGATTTGCTAGGGAAGTGATCTGACTCTCCTATCATCAATACAAGAGCTAGGTAAAGCTTTGATGCAACTTTAAATTTAGTGACATTACATAAGCTTGTCAAAATGAAACCACTGCAAATGTGCACTCTTAACAAGGCTAAAGTCAGCCCAGCACACACAGAACCTTATAAGAATTCTGACAACAAAGTAAGAATTTCAAATTGGAATTATATATATTAAAAAAAAATTATTCTAGGTTTTGTCACCATCTGCCATTGTACGACACACTATTTGATCAGGGAAAGAGTAGAAAACAAACTAGAGTGCCCTCAAAAAGTATCAGAACACTAAGGTTTTTATTTTATTTTTTTTGCTGTACACTGAATATGTTGTGGTTTAAGATCAAAAGATGGCTGTCAAACCAAAGTTTGGAATTTTATTTGATGATATTTTGATGATCAAGAATGAAAGGAAAGGTACGAAAATGAAGGGAAAGGTGATCAAGATGGTGGTGAGACCAGCAATGTTATTCGGCTTAGAGACAGTGGCACCCGAAGAAAAGAAAGGAGGCAGAGCTAGAGGTAGCAGAGCAGTTGTTGACGTTCTCTTTGGGAGTGACGGTGATTGATAGGATCAGGAATGAATACAGTGGAGGGACAGCTCATATTAGATGTTTTAGAGTTAAATTGCCAGATGCCAGATTGACACATGTTAAGAGGAGTGGAATATAGCGGTAGAAGGACGCTTAGGTTGGAGCTGCCAGGCAGGAGGTCTAGAGGAAAACAAAAGAGGAGATTTATGGATGTAGAGAGAGAGGACATGAAGTTAGTTGGTGTGAGAGAAGAGGATGCAGAGGACAGGTTTAGATGGAGGCACATGATTGGCTGTGGTGACCACTGAAATGGAACAGCCGAAAGGAAAAGAAGAACATATTTACACATCAATATGTTAGACAAGATAGACAACAAGATTTTTGTCTCATCATCTACATTTTTCAAAATTAGTGAAACATATGACTGACAGGTGTTATTTGTTACCCATGTGTGTTCTTTGAGACAGATTTTCAAACAATAAATAGCTCTACATGACTGCTATGGGATTTAGCCTTGGGTTTATTTGTTGAGTATTTGCTGTTTAGAAGGATAAACTAACATATACACCACATAGCAGTCTATGAGAAAATCAGCCATTTTGAACCTCAGAAAAGAAGGAAAACATTCAGAGTCATTGCACAAACATTGTCCTGAAAAAAGAAACAGTTGAACTATAAGGAACATAAGTAGAACAGATTAGCAATTGAAAAGAGCTGATGACAGAAGCTTTGCAAGAGCTAAGAAGAAAAAAGGAAGAACAAAGATGTCTTCGGTGTACAACAAACCAAATATTTTAGCCTTTTCATACCAGTACTTTTGAAGTGGACTGTATCTGTTGATTTTAAAGTTGTTAAATGACCCTGAACACTGAAGTTAAAATATAATATGACAATGAGTATGCTGTCAACTTTCTGACAAACATGGCATCTCTCTAACTCTTTATTTTTTTCCCTCTAGGACAATTATCCAAAATGTTTGTTTCCATAGTGTCATGGCAAAAACTGTAAGGCAAGTTAAGGAAACAAAAGGCAGGTCACAGTCTTGGTTATGTGAATTTAATCAGCAAAACAGAGAAACATGCAGAGCAGAACAGAACACACTCTTGGGTTTCTACCGGACTGTTTACTGATTAATTGTAGCTGTTATTTTTACTTAAATAAGTGATTTCTTCACACAAGAATTAATACTTAGTCGTAACATACGCTTGTATTACACAAGCACCTGCTTTTGCAAAACATAACCAGCTAAAGTTTACAAATTCCAGATTTCACTTATATTAGCTTCGTTAGCTTAGCAGTTATCCATTAGCAATGGCTTCTCTATCTTCCCCTGTCTCTCCTTCTCTCACTTGCTCGGTGTGTCTCATGTTCAGTTTTTCCTCTGCCTCCCTTAGTGATAATGGTTTATGTAACAAGTGTAAGGTTTTTGCAGCTTTGGAGGCGAGGCTCACGAAATTGGAAGCGCAGCTCCGCACCATGGAAAACAACTCAGCTAGTCAGGCCCCAGTAGCTGGTGCGGGCCGACCTAGCGTAGCCCCTGCTAGCTGTCCCCCGGCAGTTCCCGAGCAACTGGGAAGCCAGTCCGGCTGGGTTACGGTTCGCAAGAGATCTAATGCTAAACAGACGCCCGAGGTTCACCACCAGTCGGTTCACATTTCTAATCGATTTTCCCCACTCAGAGACACACCCGCTGAGAAACCAACTCTGTTAATTGGCAGCTCCATAGTCAGAAACGTGAAGACTCCAGCGGCCGTAGTCAAATGTATTCCTGGGGCCAGAGCGGGCGACGTTGAATCATATTTGAAACTCCTGGCTAAAGATAAACGTAAATACAGTAATATTATTATTCGCATATGACGCCCGATTACGCAAATCGGAGGTCATTAAAATGAATGTCGAATCGCTGTGTAACTTTGCAAAAACAATGTCGGACTCCGTAATATTCTCTGGCTCCCTGCCAAATCTGACCAGTGACGACATGTACACCCGCATGTCGTCATTCAACCGCTGGCTGTCTAGGTGATGTCCAGCAAACGATGTGGGCTACATAGACAATTGGAAACGTTTTTGGTGAAAACCTAGGCTGATTAGGAGAGATGGCATCCATCCTACTTTAGATGGTGCAGCTTTCTTATCCAGAAATATGGCTGGTTTTATTAGACAACCAAAAGAATGACAATCCAGAGTTGAGCCTAGGATGCAGAGATCCAGTCCTACACGCCTCTCTGCAGTATCATTACAACCATAACCCCCCCACAACTCCCACATACCTATAGAGACTGTGTCTGTTCAATTTCAATTCAATTCAACTTTATTTATATAGCGCCAATTCACAACAAAGTCATCTCAGGGCACTTTACAGAATAAAGTCAAGATTATAAAGATGTATAAAGAGAACCAACAATTCCCTCTGGAGCAAGCCATAGGCAACAGTGGAGAGGAAAAACTCCCTTTAATGGAAGAAACCTCCAGCAGAACCAGGCTCAGGGTGAACGGCCATCTGCCTTGACCGGTTGGGGTGAGTGGAAAGGGGAGAGAGAAAAAAAACAGAGCAACAAAAAGCAACAACAAAACATCGGGCAGATTGGTAGGACCAGTAGCTGCACGCTGGAAGACACACAGCTTCAAAGCCGGGGACACCTGCAGAAAGCGACAGAGAAGGACAAAGACAACTACGGGAGAGAACACACAGAGTTATTGACATACAGTGGTGACAATTGCGGGGTGAGAGGGTCAAGAGGAGGAAAGGGGCTCAGTGCATTGGGGGGTGGGTCCCCCAGCAGTCTAAGCCTATGGCAGTATAACTATAACTAACTATAAGCTTTGTTAAAGAGGAAGGTTTTAAGCTTAGACTTAAAAGTAGAGAGGGTGTCTGCTTCCCAAATCTGAACTCGGAGCTGGTTCCACAGGAGAGGAGCTTGATAGCTAAAGGCTCTACCTCCCATTCTACCTTTGGAAATTCTGGGAACCACAAGTAGGCCTGCATTCTGAGAGCGAAGTGGTCTACTGGGATGATATGGTGCTATCAGATCTTCTATATACGATGGAGCCTGACCATTCAGAGCTTTATATGTAAGAAGCAGGGTTTTAAATTATATTCTAAATTTAATGGGAAGCCAATGGAGAGAAGCTAGTGAAGGTGAAATATGATCTCTCTTGCTAGTTCCAGTCAGCACTCTTGCTGCAGTATTTTGGATTAATTGCAGGCTCTTTAGGGAGTTACTGGGGCATCCTGAAAGTAGGGAATTACAGTAGTCCAACCTAGAAGTAACAAATGCATGGACCAGTTTTTCGGCATCACTTTGAGACAGGATGCTCCTAATTTTGGCAATGTTCCGTAGGTGAAGGAAGGCTGTTCTAGAGATTTGTTTTATATGGGAGTTAAAGGACAGATCCTGATCAAAAATAACTCCAAGGTTCCTTGCAGTAGTACTGGAGGCCAGACTTATGCCATCTAGAGAAACAATATGGTTGGACATCATATCTCTGAGATTTTTGGGCCCAAATACTCTGACTTCAGTTTTGTCTGAGTTTAAAAGTAAAAAATTGTGGGACATCCAGGCCTTTATGTCTTGTAGGCTTGAAGCTTTATTAACTGATTATTTTCATCTGGTTGCATAGATAAATATAGCTGGGTATCATCAGCATAACAGTGGAAATTTATGGAGTGTTTTCTAATAATGTTGCCTAAAGGAGACATATATAAAGTAAAAAGTATTGGTCCTAACACAGAGCCTTGTGGAACTCCATAGCTAACCTTTGTGTGCATGGAGGATTCATCATTAACATGAACAAATTGAAATCTATCAGACAGATTTAAACCAACCTAGTACAGTTCCTTTAATCCCAATTTCATCCTCCAGTCTCTGTAATAAAATGTTATGATCAATGGTATCAAATGCAGCACTAAGATCTAACAGAACAAGTATAGAGATGAGTCCATTATCTGAGGCCATGAGAAGATCGTTGGTGACTTTTACCAGTGCTGTTTCTGTACTATGATGAACTCTAAATCCTGACTGAAAGTCTTCATACAAATTATTCCTATGAAGGTGATCACATAATTGTTTTACAACTACTTTTTCAATTATTTTAGAAATAAAGGGGAGATTAGATATTTGTCTGTAATTGGCTAAAACACATTGGCTCAAGACAGGGTTTTTTCCCCGACCTAAACTTCATAAACTAAATATGACAACAAGAGGAGTTAATCATAATAACCTAAGAAAAGTCAAGACTACTGCTCTTACAGAACAAAACCCCAAAACTATTAAATGTGTATTATTAAATATCAGATCTCTCTCTTCTAAATCTCTCTTAGTAAATGACTTAATAAAAGATCATCAATTCGATTTATTTTGTCTCACTGAAACTTGGTTGCAGCAGGAAGAATATGTCATTTTAAATGAGTCAACCCCCCAAAGTCATAATAATTATGTTCCTAGAAGCACAGGCCGAGGTGGAGGAGTTGCAGCAATCTTCCATTCTAACTTATCAATAATTCCTAGACCTAAACATAGTTATAACTCATTTGAGAGCCTTACTCTTAGCCTTTCACACCCAAACTGGAAAACTCAAAAACCACTATTATTTGTTATCATGTACCATCCTCCAGTCCCTTATTCAGAGTTTTTGATTGAATTTTCTGATTTTCTATCTGATTTAGTGCTTAGTACAGATAAAGTCATTATAGTGGGTGACTTTAACATTCATGTAGATGCTGACAGTAACTGCCTGAGCACTGCGTTTAATTCATTATTAGATTCAATTGGTTTTTCCCAAAATGTAAATGAACCCACTCACTGTTTTAGTCACACGTTAGACCTTGTCCTTACGTATGGAATTGAAGCGGATAATTTAACAATATGTCCTCACAACTCTCTTCTGTCTGACCATTTTTTAATAACATTTGAATTTACAATAATGGACTATACAGCAGTTAGGGAAAAATTCCACTATAGCAGATGCTTAAGTGAAAAAGCTGTCAACAAATTTAAAGAAATTATTTCTTCATCATTTGCTTCACCATATGTTAATACAATGGAAAGTAGTCTCCTTAATGTTACTCCGGCACAATTAGATTATCTTGTTGCCCCTCTGAAAAAGAAGGCAGTAAACCAGCAGAGGTGATCTCCATGGTATAGTTCACAAACACGCAACTTAAAACAGGAAACACGAAAGTTAGAAAGGAAGTGGTGTTCCAGAAATTTAGAAGAATCTCATTTAGCCTGGAAAAATAGTATAAAAATGTAAAAAAAAGCTCCGTGTGATGCCAGAACAGCATATTATTCATCATTAATTGAAGAAAACAAGAACAACCCCCGGTTTCTGTTCAGCACTGTAGCCAGGCTGACAATGCAACCGCAAGGGGGCACAAGCCAGTGTCTTCTTGTGCCAGTCTCAAGTCTGGATAAATGCAGAGGGTTGTGGCAGGAAGGGCATCCGACGTAAAAACACATGCCAAATCAAACATGCGAATCGTGACAATGACTTCCATACCGGATCGGTCGGGGCCCGGGTTAACAACGACCGCCACCGTGGCTGTTGACTTACAGGGTACCGGTGGAAATTGGACTACTGTTGGTCGATGACAAAGAAGAAGAGGGGGAAGGTGTGTTCGTAGGCAGAGAGAGAAGAGGAAAGCTAAGAATGTAGGACTGACAGTAGGGACTTTGAATGTTGGTACTATGACAGGGAAGTCTAGAGAGTTGATCGACATGATGCAGAGAAGGAAGGTGGACATACTGTGTGTCCAGGAGACCAGGTGGAAAGGTAGCAAGGCTAGAAGCTTAGGAGCAGGGTTCAAGTTGTTCTACCATGGGTCAGATAGGAAGAGAAATGGAGTAGGAGTTATCCTGAAAAAGGATTTTGTGAGGAATGTTCCAGAGGTGAAAAGAGTATCAGACAGGTTAATGAGTCTGAAGCTGGAAGTTGAAGGGGTGATGTTCAATGTTGTGAGTGGTTAAGCCCCACAGGTAGGATGTGAGTTAGAAGAGAAGGAGAAATTCTGGAGTGAGTTAGATGAAGTGATGCAGAGCATCCCCAGAGGTGAGAATTGTGATTGGTGCAGATTTCAATGGGCATGTAGGTGAAGGGAACAGAGGTGATGAGACTGTTATGGGCAGGTTTGGTCTTCAGGACAGGAATGCAGAAGGTCAGATGGTGGTAGACTTTGCAAAAAGGATGGAAATGGCTGTAGTGAACACTTTCTTTCAGAAGAGGCAGGAGTATAGGGTGACGTACAAGAGCGGAGGTAGAAGCACTCAGGTGGACGACATCTTGTGTAGACGCTGTAATCTGAAAGAGATCAGTGACTGTAAAGTATTGGTAGGGGAGAGTGTAACCAGACAACACAGGATGGTGGTGTGTAAAATGATGCTAGTGGTGAGGAAGACGAAGAGGACAAAAGCAGAGCAGAGGACGAAGTGGTGGAAGTTGAAAAAGGAAGTTGTGTAGTTTTCAGGGAGGAGCTGAGACAGAATCTGGGTGGTTTGGAGGTGCTTCCAGATGACTGGACCACTACAGCTAATGTGATCAGGGAGACAGGTAGGAGGGTACTCGGTGTGTCATCTGGAAAGAGGAAAGCGGACAAGGAGACTTGGTGGTGGAACGAGGAAGTTCAGGAGTGTATACAGAGAAAGAGGTTAGCTAAGAAGAAGTGGGACACTGAGAGGACTGAAGAGAGTAGACAAGAGTACAGGGAGATACAGCGTAAGGTGAAGGTAGAGGTGGCAAAGGCCAAACAAAGAGCATGTGAGGACTTGTATGCTAGGTTGGACACTAAAGAGGGAGAGGTGGATTTGTACAGGTTGGTCAGACAAAGAGATAGATATGGGAAGGAAGTGCAGCAGGTTAGTGTGATTAAAGATAAGGATGGAAATGTATTGACAGGTGCCAGGAGTGTGATGGGAAGATGGAAGGAGAACTTTGAAGAGTTGATGAACGAGGAAAATGAAAGGGAACGAAGAGTAGAAGAGGTGACTGGTGTGGAGCAGGAAGTAGCAAAGATTGGTAAGAGTGAAGTGAGGAGGACGTTGAACAGGATGAAGACTGGAAAGGCAGTTGGTCCTGATGACATACCTGTGGAGGTATGGAAGTGTCTAGGAGAGGTGGCAGTAGAGTTTCTGACTAGTTTGTTTAACAAGATCTTGGACAGTGAGAGGATGCCAGAGGACTGGAGGAAAAGTGTACTGGTACCAATTTTTAAGAACAAGGGAGATGTGCAGAGCTGTGGAGACTATAGAGGAATAAAGCTGATGAGCCAAACAATGAAGATGTGGGAAAGAGTAGTGGAAGCTCGGCTAAGGGCAGAGGTGAACATTTGTGAGCAGCAATATGGTTTAATGCCTAGAAAGAGAACAACAGATGCAGTATTTGCTATGAGGATGCTGATGGAGAAGTACAGAGAGGGTCATAGGGAGTTGCATTGTGTCTTCGTAGATTTAGAGAAAGCGTATGACAGGGTGCCGAGAGAGGAGCTGTGGTATTGTATGAGGACGTCTGGAGTGTCAGAGAAGTATGTTAGATTGGTGCAGGACATGTATGAGAGCTGTAAGACAGTGGTGAGGTGCTGTAGGTGTGACAGAGGAGTTCAAGGTGGAGGTGGGTCTTTTTTGATCTGGTGCTGGACAGACTGACAGATGAGGTCAGACAGGAAACTCCGTGGACTATGACGTTTGCAGATGACATTGTGATTTGTAGTGAGAGCAGGGAGCAGGTGGAGGAAAATCTAGAGAGGTGGAGGTCTGCTCTGGAAAACAGAGGAATGAAGCTTAGCCACAGTAAGACAGAATACATGTGTGTCAATGAGAGGGACCCAGGTGGAACAGTGAGGTTACAGGGAGCAGAGGTGAAGAAGGTGCAGGACTTTAAGTACTTAGGGTCAACGGTTCAGAGCAACGGAGAGTGTGGAAAAGAGGTGAAGAGGCGAGTGCAAGCAGGTTGGAACGGGTGGAGAAAAGTGTCAGGTGTGTTGTGTGATAAAAGAGCATCAGCGAGAATGAAAGGAAAGGTGTTCAGGACAGTGGTGAGACCAGAGATGTTGTTCGGCTTAGAGACAGTGGCACTGAAGAAAAGACAGGAGGCAGAGCTGGAGGTAGCAGAGCTTAAGATTTTGAGGTTCTCTTTGGGAGTGACGAGGATGGACAGGATCAGGAATGAGGACATCAGAGGGACAGATCATGTTAGATGTTTTGGAGATAAAGTCAGAGAGGACAGATTGAGGTGGTTTGGACATGTTCAGAGGAGAAACTGTGAATATATCGGTTGAAGGATGCTGAGGTTGGAACTGTCAGGCAGGAGGTCTAGAGGAAGACCAAAGAGGAAATTTATGTAGTGAGAGAGGACATGAAGTTAGTTGGTGTGAGTGAAGAGGATGCAGATGACAGAGTTAGATGGAGGCACATGATTTGCTGTGGCGACCCCTGAAAGGGAACAGCCGAAAGGAAAAGAAGAAGACTGTAGCCAGGCTGACAGGTGTTTTAGCCAGTTACAGACCAATATCTAATCTCCCCTTTCATTTAAAATGACATATTCTTCCTGCTGCAACCAAGTTTCAGTGAGACAAAATAAATCGAATTGATGATCTTTTATTAAGTCATTTACTAAGAGAGATTTAGAAGAGAGAGATCTGATATTTAATAATCCACATTTAATAGTTTTGGGGTTTTGTTCTGTAAGAGCAGTAGTCTTGACTTTTCTTAGGTTATTATGATTAACTCCTCTTGTTGTCATATTTAGTTTATGAAGTTTAGGTCGGGGAAAAAACCCTGTCTTGAGCCAATGTGTTTTAGCCAATTACAGACAAATATCTAATCTCCCCTTTATTTCTAAAATAATTGAAAAAGTAGTTGTAAAACAATTATGTGATCACCTTCATAGGAATAATTTGTATGAAGACTTTCAGTCAGGATTTAGAGTTCATCATAGTACAGAAACAGCACTGGTAAAAGTCACCAACGATCTTCTCATGGCCTCAGATAATGGACTCATCTCTATACTTGTTCTGTTAGATCTTAGTGCTGCATTTGATACCATTGATCATAACATTTTATTACAGAGACTGGAACATGAAATTGGAATTATAGGAACTGCACTAGGTTGGTTTAAATCTTATCTATCTGATAGATTTCAATTTGTTCATGTTAATGATGAATCCTCCATGCACACAAAGGTTAGCTATGGAGTTCCACAAGGCTCTGTGTTAGGACCAATACTTTTTACTTTATATATGTCTCCTTTAGGCAACATTATTAGAAAACACTCCATAAATTTCCACTGTTATGCTGATGATACCCAGCTATATTTATCTATGAACCAGATGAAAATAATCAGTTAATAAAGCTTCAAGCCTACAAGACATAAAGGCCTGGATGTCCCACAAGTTTTTACTTTTAAACTCAGACAAAACTGAAGTTATAGTATTTGGGCCCAAAAATCTCAGATATGATGTCCAACCATATTGTTACTCTAGATGGCATAAGTCTGGCCTCCAGTACTACTGCAAGGAACCTTGGAGTTATTTTTGATCAGGATCTGTCCTTTAACTCACATATAAATATATTGCCAATATTAGGAGCAGCCTGTCTCAAAGTGATGCCGAAAAACTGGTCCATGCATTTGTTACTTCTAGGTTGGACTACTGTAATTCCCTACTTTCAGGATGCCTCAGTAACTGCCTAAAGAGCCTGCAATTAGTCCAAAATGCTGCAGCAAGAGTGCTGACTGGAACTAGCAAGAGAGATCATATTTCACCTTCACTAGCTTCTCTCCATTGGCTTCCCATTAAATCTAGAATAGAATTTAAAACTATTCTTACATTTAAAGCTTTGAATGGTCAGGCTCCATCATATATAGACCTCATAGCACCATATCATCCCAGTAGACCACTTCAATCTCAGAATGCAGGCCTACTTATGCTTCCCAGAATTTCCAAAGGTAGAATGGGAGGTAGAGCCTTTAGCTATCAAGCTCCTCTCTTGTGGAACCAGCTCCCAGTTCAAATCCGGGAAGCAGACCCCCTCTCTACTTTTAAGTCTAGGCTTAAAAACCTTCCATTTTAATAAAGCATATAGTCAGTTATAGTTATGCTGCCATAGGCTTAGACTGCTGGGGGACCCACCCCCCGATGCACTGAGCTCTTTTCCTCCTCTTGACCATCTCTCCTCTCCTCTCACCCCGCAATTGTCACCACTGTATGTCAATAACTCTGTGTTTTCTCTCCCGTAGTTGTCTTTGTCCTCCTCTGTCCCCCTCTCTCTGTCCCTTTCTGCAGGTGTCCCCCGGCTTTGAAGCTGTGTGTCTTCCAGCGTGCAGCTACTGGTCCTACCAATCTGCCGTATGTTTTGTTGTTGCTTTTTGTTGCTCTGTTCTTTTCTCTCTCCACTTTCCACTCACCCCAACCGGTCGAGGCAGATGGCCGTCCACCCTGAGCCTGGTTCTGCTGGAGGTTTTTTTCCGTTAATGGGAGTTTTTCCTCTCCACTGTTGCCTATGGCTTGCTCCAGGGGGAATTGTTGGGTTCTGTTTATACATCTTTATAATCTTGACTTTATTCTGTAAATAGCCCTGAGATGACTTTGTTGTGAATTGGCGCTATATAAATAAAGTTGAATTGAAATGAAATTGAACAAAGGAATGACTCAATGCAAATCAACCTTACAGAACATATACACAGTGGTCAGGAATCTAATTAGCAAGTATCTGGGACTACTAATCTCCTATGTGTTCCCTGCTTGGACAGCTTCCTGATGAAGCTCTGGTATAAAGAGAGTGCAGTGAGAAGGTCTGCTAAGGTGCGAATGAAGCATTTGGTCACCTTAAACAGGCATTTTGCATTTGAGGGAAAATTTCATTCACACATAGTTTCTTATTTGTCAGTATCTTTCCTCATATTTTCTGCTCTTTTTTCTCTTTTTACTCATCTTCTCTCGTGTTGATATCTCTCTCTCTCTTACTTTTTCTTGTGTTCATGTTCTCTTTTTCTTCTATCATGTGTTGTTGTTTCTTCTCCTCATATACAATTGTGCACCTGGGTTGTGTTTGCGTAATGCGATCTTTAGTTTGTTTTACTGATGTAAGGCTTTAGAAGTCTAAATAGACAAATCAAGTAGGTGCTTAAGTTACAGTCTTATTATGACTAAATTCATCCTCATGGTGACAGTCTGTGATAGGTTTGTAATTATTATCAGTTGCAAGTTTGTGGTCTTAGAAGGAAGTAAATGAGGCTGGAAACACTGTAATTTCACACCATGACATTGATGAGTTGTCCTTGCCCTAGTCTTGTGCAGCACTGCTAGTCTCTCATTCCTAATTCAGCTGCATAATTTGTATCTAGAATGATAATGTTAACTGAGAGTTTGTATGAAATGCTTCTGAATTCTTTAAAAGGTCAGCAAAAACACAACAGGCAGTGTGGGGCCCTGAAAAAAATCTGACTTGCACATTAGTCTGGCTCCCCTGAGGTCTCATTAGGACTAATTGATTTATGTTCTGAATAGTTTGCACACTAACGATGGCACAATAATCTAAAATAGTATCTCTGTCAGCCAGAAAGTTTGCTTTTCATACTGTATGTTTCAGTCACAAGCCAGACAGCCTTTTATTAATCCAGAGACCAGAGGATAGGCTAAGTTAATACAACAGAAGGTCCAGGAAGAATTGCCCTCTGTTGTCCTTAGGGGGCTGTTCATCACCCACTGGATCCCTGCTTTTCACAGCAGTCTGTAAAGGAATACAGTCAGTAAAAGGGAATGGAGCATCATTTCACTGCAGCCAAACTCCTGCCTCTCTTTACTTCCTACCGTATGGAGAGTTTACAATTTTATAGTTTAATTAAAGATTATATGAGTAAATGAGATTCTTCTAAATTTCTAGAACGCCACTTCCTTTCTATCTTTCGTGTTGCCTGTTTTAAGTTGCGTGTTTGCGAACTATACCATGGAGAACTGGTTTACTGCCTTCTTTTTCAGAAGGACAACACTATCGAGTATTGTACGTAGTGAGGCTGCAGAATTGTCAACAAGATAATGTACTTAATAAAGTATTAAGTAGTAAGTAGTAAAATTAAGGTGGCTACTTTCCATTGTATTAACATATGGTGAAGCAAATAATGAAAGAATAATTTCTTTAAATTTGTTTACAGCTTTTTCACTTAAGCATCTGCTATAGTGGTATTTTTCTATAACTGCTATATAGTCTGTTATTGTAAATTCAAATGTTATTAAAAATGGTCAGACAGAAGAGAGATGTGAGGAAATATTGTTAAATTATCCGCTTCAATTCCATACGAAAGGACAACGTGTGACTAAAACAGTGAGTGGGTTTATTTACATTTTGGGAAAAACCAATTGAATCTAATAATGAATTAAACGCAGTGCTCAGGCAGTTACTGTCAGCATCTACATGAATGTTAAAGTCACCCACTATAATGACTTTATCTGTACTAAGCACTAAATCAGACAGAAAATCAGAAAATTCAATCAAAAACTCTGAATAAGGGACTGGAGGACGGTACACGATAACAAATAATAGTGGTTTTTGAGTTTTCCAGTTTGGGTGTGAAAGGCTAAGAGTAAGTCTCTCAAATGAGTTATAACTATGTTTAGGTCTAGGAATTATTGATAAGCTACAATGGAAGATTGCTGCAACTCCTCCACCTCGGCCTGTGCGTCTAGGAACATGATCATTAATATGACTCATTTAAACTGACATATTCTTCCTGCTGCAACCAAGTTTCAGTGAGACAAAGTAAATCGAATTGATGATCAGTTATTAAGTCATTTACTGACAGAGATTTAGAAGAGAAAGATCTGATATTTAATAATCCACATTTAATAGTTTGGGGGTTTTGTTCTGTAAGAGGAGTAGTGTTAACTTTTATTAGGTTATTACGATTAACTCCTCTTATTGTCGTTTTTAGATTATGTAATTTAGTTGGTCGGGGAACAGACACAGTCTCTATATGTATGTTGGAATTGTGAGGGGGTGACAGTTGTAAGGACACTGCAGAGAGACGTGTAGGACTGGATCTCTGCATCCTAGGCTCAACTCTGGATTGTCATACTTTTGGTTGTCTAATAAAACCAGCCATATTTCTAGATAAGAAAGCTGCACCATCTAAAGTAGGATGGATGCCATCTCTCCTAATCAGCCTAGGTTTTCACCAAAAACGTTTCCAATTGTCTATGTAGCCCACATCGTTTGCTGGACACCACCTAGACAGCCAGCGGTTGAATGACGACATGCGGGTGTACATGTCGTCACTGGTCAGATTTGGCAGGGGTCCAGAGAAAATTACGGAGTCCGACATTGTTTTGGCAAAGTTACACAGCGATTCAACATTAATTTTAGTGACCTCTGATTTGTGTAATCGGGCGTCATTAACTCCCACGTGAATAATAATATTACTGTATTTATGTATATCTAGCCAGGAGTTTCAAGTGTGATTCAACGTCGCCCGCTCTGGCCCCAGGAAGACATTTGACTACGGGCGCTGGAGTCTCTAACTTCACGTTTCTGACTATGGAGCTGCCAATTACCAGAGTTGGTTTCTCAGCAGGTGTGTCGCTGAGTGGGGAAGATCGATTAGAAATGTGAACCGACTGGTGGGTAACCGCGGGCGTCTGTTTAGAATTACATTTCTTACGAACCGTCACCCAGCCGGACTGGCTTCCCGGCTGCTCGGGAACTGCCGTGGGACAGCTAACAGGGGCTACGCTAGGTCGGCCCGCACCAGCTACTGGGGCCTGACTAGCTGAGTTGATTGTATAACTGTATATGTATAACTGTCTGTGCTTGATAGAGCATATGTTTGATGCGATACACAAAAACAGATCTGGCTTAAAAGTTTCTGTTCTGATTATTCTCTCTTCACTCTTGGTAGCAACATACACATGTTAAATGATGGATATTGCTGGTGTAAAGCTTCAGCAGACAGGACATGGAGCATCTAATGTTGTCATGGCAACAGCTGCATTATTGTTATTTTTGCAGGTTTTCTTCCAATATATCTGTCTGATCTCACAGCCGTTGTTTCCTTTCAATTCAGCTGTTGGCTTCAGATCTTCCTGTCATTCTGATTATCAGCTGCAAGCACATTAAAGCACAATTAGCTAGTACAAATGTTGTTTTATCAGAAAGTGATTAAAGTCTTTGTGTTTACTTATCAAGGTGGATGCAGACCGATACAACTTTTCCCTTTTTTACTATAACTTTTCTACACACGCTTTTACCATTTTTGTTAAAACATTCCAGCTTAATGTACATTGTCATTTTAGGGAAAATGGGTGTATAAAAGTTATAGTAAAATAATGAAAATTAAATAAATTATAAAAAAATAACTAGACCACAATTAGGTGGGAACTTCGGGAATTCACTGGCAATTGTGGAAAAACATACTGAGGAACTTCCACTGCAAAAAGTCAAGTGCAAAAAAAAATCCTTTATAGATAACCGCATCTACGATGAGGAGACAGCGTGAACTGCTTTTACAGATGATGATGATGATGATGATGCTATAGTTCCCAACACACCACCACAACCAGCTCCAGCACCTGTGTATAATTTATTTGTTGAACACCAACAGGATGATCAGCAGGAGGCCTATTCAGGGTAAAGACGGGGGTGTGTGGAAGTGTAACTCCCTTATCGTTTATATGCTAATCTACTTGCACATGAATCAACTGATAGAATCTCACGCCCACGCCATCCAGGCGTAAGACAATTACTGCAGAGTTTGTGGACATTATGAGAGCTGTTTTTAACCGGTGCATCTATGAGATGATATGCCGCCACACATGCCGCGAAGATTCTTCCAACTGTAAATATGACGAGCCTCGCTGGGAAAACTTCCAGCATCTCTTTTGAGATTCTTTTGACCAGGTATCAGAACATGTTTATTTTAAAATAACTGATGACTATAGGTATGACATGCCTAAGCTTCGAGGGGTAGTGGAGGCTATTCTCTCTGAAATATTTAAATATTTTGATTTGTATGAGGCATATGATCTCTGGTGTCGCTGAAAAAACAGCAATGCATAAATCAGCCATATTTGTTAAAATAAAATGAGATATAAGTGTGTGTGTTTTAAATGGTAATGAATACAATGAGTGAAATATACTAGGTAAAACACAAAGTATGTATTGAATTTATTTATTTTTTGTTATAATGATGTAAAGAAAAAGGGTTCTCTATGTGATAGCGACTGAAATATCATTACGTGAACTATAAATCTATATTATTGTATGTGTATGTCATTGACTAAGAAATAAAAAGAAGTTAAAAGAAATATTGCTTCATTTGTGGTTTCTGAAGCGAACATGGAAAGGTCTCTGCAACAAACATATTATGATCCGTCCCATCCCAGAGGCCTTTGCAGTATACAGAAATTATATAATGCTACGAGAGCAAACACAGGGGCACAGCCATCGCTCTCAGAAGTTAAACAATTATTACTGAAACAAGATGTATACACTCTTTACCCCAATGCAACCGGACATTTTCCAAGAAACAGGATCTTAGTTAGTGGTATGGACACACAGTTTCAACCTGATTTGGTGGACATGTCTGATTATTCTGTGGAAAATTACAATCTGTGGTACCTGCTGACATGTATCAATGTTTTCTCCAAGTATGCATGGTTGAGATGTCTTAAAGATAAATCGGGGGTCTGTAACAAAGGCATTTCGGGACATTCTCAGTGAGGGGCAGATTCCACAAACTCTCATGACAAATTCTGGTACAGAATTCTATATTAAAGCATGTTGAAGTCCTTTAATATTCCGCATTTTTCAATTAAAAATTAGACCAAAGCATGCGTTGAAGAGCGTTTTAATAGAACTTACATGTATGAGAAGACAGAGGAGAAGACAGACCTTGGTTATGAGTCTATCAAACTCGTTGGTCCTCATCTTGATATGAACCTGACAGGCTAGACCTCGCTCATCCTTTATTCTGTGGACGATCCTGCCAATCACCCAGGAGTTACGAGGCGCCTACTCATCAACAGTCAACACAATGTCCCCAGGAACAAAATTGAGGTTTGCATGTGTCCATTTTTGCCACTTTTCGAGCGCCGGTAGGTACTCTTTAGCCCAACGTTTCCAAAAGAGATCTGCCATATATGGGACTTTTCTCCATCTACGGCGGGCATAAAGATCATCTTTCTGGAAAACTCCCAGAGGTATCGAAGGCTGGGTTTTTAAGAGAAGAAGGTGATTTGGTGTCAAAGCCTCCAAGTCATTTCATCAGATCATCAGAATGTGTAGTTATTGGCCGACTATTTATAATGGCTTCCACCTCACAGAGCAATGTCTGCAGACCCTCTTCATCCAAACATTGATCTTTCAATGTAGCTCCGAGCACCTTTGTAATGGATCGTATTAAACACTCCTATACCCCTCCATAATGAGAAGCAGATGGGGGACTGAACATACACCCGATGCCACGTCAAGTCAGCGTATTTTCTATTTTTGCAGTTGTTCTTCCCCATTTAATAGTAAAGGGACCAAAGCAATTGACACCTGCTCTTGTAAATGGTGGTTCATCAGTTAAAACTCTACTATGTGGGAGGTCTGCCATTTGTTGCAGCCTGGTGGCTCCATGTAATCTTCGACAGGTGCGACATCTGGATGGAATCTTTCTGATTGCTAAGATTGCATTTGGTTTTCAGTATCTCTGACGCAATGTAGACAAGACATGGTTGCAACCAACATGGCCTACCCATTCATGGATGTCCTGCAGTATAAGCTGAGATACCCAATGATCTTTAGCCAGAATCACAGGGTTCTTGGATTCCTCAGCCATGGCAGCTCGGCTGAACCGTCTGCCTAGGCGAAGAATTCCTTCCCAAATCATTGGATTAAGTCTATGTATGTGGCTGCTCCATTTCACTGATTTCTTTTTTAGCAGAGCTGAAATTTCATCAGGAAAGCTCTTCCACTGGCAGTGACAACTTTTCAACCTCAAATTTCAACCTCTGCTTCCTGGAGCTCATCCACAGTTAGGTTTGTCTTTCTTGTTTTATAGTTCGGCATTTTTCTTTGAATATGAATATCTTGGCAATATTTCCTAACAACTGCCTTTTCCTTCTGGATGATGTTAGGACAGCAGCCCGCTTTAAGGGTGTCCATCATGAGTAGTAATCTATCAACCTTTTCATTATATCAGTGATTTCCTCAACTGCAAGAAGATTCACAGCTCAGTGCATTGGGGGGTGGGTCCCCCAGCAGTCTAAGCCTATAGCAGCATAACTATAACTAAGTATAAGCTTTATCAAAGAGGAATATTTTGAGCCTAGACTTAAAAGTAGAGAGGGTGTGTGCTTCCCGAATCTGAACTGGGAGTTGCTAGGAGAGAAGCTTGATAGCTAAAGGCCCTGCCTCCCATTCTACCATTGCAAATACTGGGAACCAGAAGTAGGCCTGCATTCTGAGATCGAAGTGGTCCACTGGGATGATATGGTAAATCGTCTGCACTTATATAGCGCTTTTCTACCTATTGGCACTCAAAGCGGTTTACAATGCTTCTTATTCACCCATTCGCACTCACAATCACACACACTCATACATCGATGGGGGAGCTGCTATGCAGCTGGCCAACGCTCACCGGGAGCAACTAAGTTCCGTGTCTTGCTTAAGGACACTTCAACATCGACCGGAGGAGCCAGGATTGAACCAACAACTGTGAGATTGGTGGACAACCGCTTTACCTTCGTGCACCACAGTCGCCACCATAAGTTATATGGTACCTGATATGTAAGAAGCAGTGTTTTAAATTCTATTCTTGTGAGGGTGAGCGTAAGTACACCAAATAATTTGTGGGACCCAATTAGAAAACCAGGACTCCGAAATAAGTTAAAATATTTATTTATTAAAGGGAAGTGGTGCAGGAAGTGTGGATGGGCTTCAGGCGTTGTTAACGCTCAACAGGGTTCTCTGGGAAGAGAGTTAGTGGCAGACAGGCGCAGTGGGTATATGCATTGTAGAGTAAGGTCTTACTGTGAGGTAGGAGAAAACTGCAGAATCCGCTGGTGCAAGGTAACGGAAGTCTACCAAGAATGGGTGTCGGGTGCCAGGGTGGGTGAAGTGAAGACAAGTCCAGTAATCCTAAAGCCTATCCGAGGTCCAAGCCAAGTCCAAATCCAGAGAATCCAAAAGCAGTTTCCAAAAGGGGGGGAGGCAGAGGCAGGTCCGGTGGGCAGAAAAGGAGTCGATAGGTCCAGGAGTCAAATAGGGTTCAGTGTAAGTAAAGCGAGTGCGAGCTGGAGAGTCGATGCAAAGCAGTCAGACAATCTGGCAAAGTAGCAGGAAGACAGGCCTGCTTAAATAGGAGAGGGAACACACAGGTGAAAGCATTGATGTTAATTATTGAGGTAAAACTAAAAATATTGAGAGCGGTGAACACAGGAAGTCCTGGCGTCAAAATAAAAGCCGGAGCAGGAAGTAGTGCTAAAACCATAACAATTCTAGATTTTATGGGAAGCCAATGGAGGGAAGCAAGTGAAGGTGAAATATGATCTCTCTTGCTAGTTCCAGTCAGCACTCTTGCTGCAGCATTTTGGATTAATTGCAGGCTCTTTAGGGAGTTACTGGGGCATGCTGACAGTAGGGAATTACAGTAGTCCAACCTAGAGGTAACAAATGCATGGACCAGTTTTTCAGCATCACTTTGAGACAGGATGCTCCTAAATTTGGCAATGTTCTGTAGGTGGGAGAAGGTTGTTCTAGAGATTTGTTTTATATGTGAGGTAAAGAAAAAATCCTGGTCAAAAATAACTCCAAGGTTCCTTGCAGTAGTACTGGAGGCCAGACCTAGCTATCTGGAGTAACAATATGGTTGGACAGCATGTTTCTGAGATTTTTGGGCCCAAATACTATGACTTTAATTTTGTCTGAGTGTAGAAGTAAAAAATTGTGGGACATCCAGGCCTTTATGTCTTGTAGGGATTATTTTCATCTGGTTCCATAGATAAATATAGCTGGGTATCATCAGCATAACAGTGGAAATTTATGGAGTGTTTTCTAATAATGTTGCCTAAAGGAGACATATATAAAGTAAAAAGTATTGGTCCTAACACAGAGCCTTTTGGAACTCCATAGCTAACCTTTGTGTGCATGGAGGATTCATCATTAACATGAACAAATTGAAGTCTATCAGATAGATAAGATTTAAACCAACCTAGTTCAGTTCCTTTAATCCCAATTTCATGCACTGCTGTACATGAAGATCTATCTGTAACATTTGGGGGGAGGATCTGGTAAATTCTATCTCTAATAGCTACAATTTTATTCATAAAGAAAGTCAAGAAGTCATTGCTGCTCAGACTTAAGGGAAAACTAGGCTCAATAGAACTATGGCTCTTAGTCAGCCTGGCTACAGTGCTGAACAGCCGGGGCTTGTTCTTGTTTTCTTCTATTAATGATGAATACTATGCTGTTCTGGCATCACGGAGAGCTTTTTTGTACATTTTAAAACAATTTTTCCAGGCTAAATGAGATTCTTCTAAATTTCTGGAACGCCACTTCCTTTCCAACTTTCATGTTGCCTGTTTTAATAAACTTAAATTATTCTTTTATGTTTTACATGCACCTCAATTTTTTTCAATTGTACTTGCTGGAAGATGCTCAAAAACAACAACAGAAAAAAAATCAAATTGTTTCTGAAAGAACACCACAGACTACTTGTCTGCGTATTGGGTATGGCAAAAGGGTCTAGTTCGCTCTTTACACACTTGTGACTGGCTGTAAATCAGCGCCATTGTTTATTTCAGAAGATGTCGGTACTTGTCAGGCCTGCTCTATGTGTGGTCCTGCCTCTTTTGTGGCCAGGTTTCTTTTTAGCAATCTTTGCTGTCTTACACAATTTTTTTAGTGGTTTTGGGCTCTGTGACGCCACGCCTATATTTTAATGCAGATCCATTATATCCTTTTCAGGTACTGTATTAAAGAATAAATAACATTTCAGGCCATCCTAACCACTTTACCAAAAGATAATTTTCACAGACTACTTCTTTCTATGTAGAATGTTTTTAATTTTCAAGACCTTATCTTTATTGACAATCACCTGCTGTTGTGGATAACTCTTTTTCATAAAATGTCCCCTGCAATATTTTACCAGCACACTCCACTACTCTGTACACCGGTGGCTCTCACACTATACATTCAGATGTTGTGAAATATTTATCACTAAATGTCTGTTCATATCCTTTCCTAAAAATACTGCGCAGTTTTGATATCCTTGTGTGTCTCCTACATTGTACTTGAAACTGACAATACTCCAGGGCTTTGTTTTGTAAAGAGTTTTAAAGAACACAGATTAATTACTCTTATTAACATTTACTGGAGCCATCTTTATCGATCAGTGGTGATTGTATGAGCCAACCAATCGTTTTTTCAGTTTTAGTTTTTGTTTTATGTAGTATGTATTGTGTATTGTGAACTGTAATGTATTGTGTGTTGTGTTATGTTTCTGTGTACTGATGATGTAACATCATATAGCTTTGATATTTTGCCTTTTAAGTTTGTTGTGCAGATGTCAAGGGAACAATTCAACGCAAAGGGTTTGTAAAAGAGAGCATGCAGTGCAGCTCAGCTACTGAAGGGTGCTGACAGGGTAGCTGGAGTAGAGGAACTGACTACAAGGTAGTGGGGAACACAACAAGGTAGAAGAAAAAGGTTCAGTGTGTAGCTGTGGAGGCACACGGTTTCTTAACGAGTTCTGCGAGTTTAGTGAGTTCAGTGAGTTCAGCTATACTTTGAGAAACATGTTTGATGCTGTTTGTGAGCTTGCTAGTGAAATTACTGTATTACAATTGACCCATCATCGGCTAAGTTTAGAAGCAAGTACAAAAAATGCTTAATGTTCATCATACAACGATCTCTGGAGTGAAGTTTTTGGTGGAGAGTCAGATTTGTCAGTTTCTAGTAAGATTGCCTCTGCATTAATAAGAAACCTTCTCTGCATTGGCTAAAGACTACTCAGCAAATGATGGAAGGAGAAGTTGATCCAGACAGCGTGGAGAAACAAAAGGCAAGGCCAAGTCTCAATGCAATGGAAAATGCTTTGCAAGATCTGATAGACAAAAGAAAGGCCAAGTTGGACCAGTTGACGAATCAGAAGACCAAGATCCACTGTCTGGATGAGGAGTGCTACAAGGTGGTGGGAACCAAGCTGTTCCCAGAGTTCAACCAACTGTTTGGTGAGTTTTATAGCATAAATACCCCATTAAAAGAAACATTCCATTAGCTTAAGCTCGAAGAAGTAATGAAAACCGATCAGAAAGATCGAGCGAAGTTAAATACACTCGGTTAAATACACTTGGTGAAGAGGTTGCACCCTGGTTAACAGAGGCACATCAACGTCGTGAGAAAGCACGTAAGGCAGATGAGAATGTTGCTCGAGTACAGTGTGTCTGTAAGCTTCCTCAAGGAGATCTAGGAAATCCAGAATGAGTTCTTTAGCATCTGCAGCTTCAAAGGTATGCCTTGAGGTCCAACTAGAAAGACCTAATCTATTGACGAAGGCAGAAGCTTTAAGGTAGTTTAAGGTAGAAAGGGAGCGGCGAGAAATAAGGATCAGAGCAGAGAAAGAAGAATTGGAAGTCAACGCCGCTATTGCAGCTGCTAACGCACAAAGCCAGATCTTAAAGAAAGTGTGTTTATGGGAATTTTTGACCATTCACCCGTGCACTCTTACAAAGTGCATTTGTAAGGTCAGACACTGATGTTGGATGAGATGGCCTGGCTCGCAGTCTTCGCTCTGATTCATCCTAAAGGTGTTCTATCGGGTTGAGGTCAGGACTCATTCAAGTTCTTCCACACCAAACTCACTCATCCATGTCTTTATGGACCTTGCTTTGTGCACCTGAATTCATTTATTTGGATGGGTGAGCGAATACTTTTGGTAATATAGTGTAAGTCAAATCCCTAAATTTGTGATAATTGAATTTGTTGACAACAAGCTTTCACAGGGAGCTATGCTCACAATGCGTTTAGTTTCCAACATTTATGCCGACGGGGGACCGGCCATGTGTCATTGGTTAAAAGTGTAAATGTCAGACTATAAGCATGTTTTAAACAGCCTCTGCCTCGTACAGTTACCATTTTGGCATATTCTGTGTACGACTCAGTTTTGCAAGTGTCTGCAAGAAGACAGATTTTGATAGACTTTTATTAGACATCATGAATACAATAGAACTGACAAGCATTCTTAAAAGGATAACTAGCAAAGAGACTCATTTCTTGGGTATCTTTCAATGCAACCACTTAAAGGATAAAAAAATAACCAGACTACCTGCCTTGTTGGTTGTTAACAATCACCCTTCTGATATGGGGAGAGCCTTGGCTATTTTGCTAAAAAAAGAACACAGTATTTTTTTGATAGCTTTGGTAATCCCCCTACACACGCTCAATTCCCGCCTGTTATTAACAAATTTCTTAACAGAATTGTACAGAGGTGTTTTATTCTACAGAGCAGGTGCAGGATAGTGATTCAATGGCATGTGGTCAACACACAGTGTCTTTTCTGTATCATATGCAGAGGCCTTTATATGAGGCCTTTATCACAAATATGGCTCAAATCTGAAATGTAATGATGTTAAATGATTTATAAATTTCTCAACAAAATACAACCTGGTGTTTGTCATAAATATAACCATACCTGTGTTCAATATGTAAAGCCTCACCTGTGAATGATTGTTTCATAGCTGTCATCACTTGTTGTGTTTACAGTTTAGTATCTATATTCAGTCTTGTTTACTGCTATGTTGGTTTATTGATACTGTTGTATTCCTTGATGATTATAAAGTATACAAAACAAAATGTGTAAATAAAGACTCTATTCATACATTGCATTCTTATACAAGATGTTATAACACAATAGTTACAGTTCTAATACAGACAAAATGCATGTATTAGATAAAATAAGAAATGTCAAAAGCTGTATATAAACATTATTGGATGAGAAATAATAAAAAGAAATACACACATTAGAAATAGGTCACAATAAACAAAATGTTGAAAAATAAATAAATAAAATAAAATTATAATAATAAAAGACTTTGTAATCCAATATACAAATAAATCAATAAAATGTACATGTAATTCAAATTGTATCCATACATTTTTCTTCATTTTATGCCCTGGGGTATGACTTAATGCAGGATTATATTCACTCAAAGACATTTTAAAAGGTGTTTGACAATCATTTTGATCCCTGTTACGAGCGGTCTAACCTGAGTGTTGGGGATGGACGATAACGGCACGTTGAGAGCGGCCGTGACCTGCAAAAACTTGTCCCAATCCAGAGGTCTTTGTACATTAGACACACCCTGAGACTGTATAATGCTTTTTACCAGATCATATATGTGCAACCACTTCAAAACCTCCCCGTCAACAACAAGCTCCCCATGACCAGTCCACGAGGCAGAGTGTTTAACCATGGTGTCTAATATGTGCTGTACATGTCTCTTATGTTTAATGGGCATGTGTTGAATGTCCTCCAACATTACATCAGCGGTACCGCTGGCGTCAGCATCATAGACTGTGTGACATTAGGAAATACACCGCCGTTGTTTTCACCACCAGATAGTGTCAAGTTGATCATAGTTTTTTGACGATCATCCTACTTCACCAGTGACAAGCACCACTGTAAAAGAACAGCCTACTTTTTGTCCTTTTCATACAAATCAATGTCAGGGAGGCTCAATATATTGGCCATAGCTTTATCTAGCTAATTGTCTGTCTGATAGACCCTCTATTTTGATTCTGGTGATGCTGTTTTAAAGCATCCAGCTGGTTCTATGGTATCAAATACATTTTCTGGGCATGATCCATTACTTCAAAGCACACGGTATTGTTTGTCTGACAGCGGTATGTTTCCCCGTAACATGTTCACGGCAATTTCACACAGAGCATTTATAAAGTCAGGCCCTGCACTGTTCACTATGGCTAATCTGACCCTAGGAGGTGTTTTATATAAAGCCTCCAAAAGAATCATATTTTTATGCATGTGCGCTGACATTATCAGGTTATTTGGTTTTTAGACACTGACAGGTACTTGACTCTTGGATAGTAAGTCTGTTCTGAGTCAAAGATGATCGGGTGTTTTAGCTTTAAAATCTGAGCAGATACCCACAGTCCGGGCTTGTAGCATCGTTAAAATCGTCTAGGAAAAATCTGCTATTACCGGGGAACCTCTGCCTAGCCAATAATATGATTTGGTATTTGTCATGTGGGTTTTTAAATAACACTAAATAGTTTATGTTTAAACTCATGGTCCTACTTGATTTACCCTGAATAAAAAGTTTCTGTACCAGGTACAAACAGCTTTCTTTCTTTCTTTCTATAATGAACATAAGTAGTGAAAACATTTTGTACTTCTACAGTCTTGCTGGCATCATTAGTAAGGAAGGAGGATATTCTGTGTGTCCAGGAGACCAGGTGGAAAGGTAGCAGGGCTAGAAGCTTAGGAGCAGGGTTCAGGTTGTTCTACCATGGGTCAGATAGGAAAAGAAATGGAGGCGTTATCCTGAAAGAGGAGTTTGAGAAACGTTCTAGAGGTGAAAAGAGTATCAGACAGGTTGATGAGTCTGAAGCTGGACATTGAAGGCGTGATGTTCAATGTTGTTAGTGGTTATGCCCCACAGATAGGATGTCACTTAGAAGAGCCAGACAACAGGGGATTGTCGTGTGTAAAATGACTCTGGTGGTTAGGAAAATGAAGAGGACAAAGGCAGAGCAGAGGACGAAGTGGTAGAAGTTGGAAAAGGAAGAATGTTTTGATGGAGGAGCTGAGACAGGATCTGGGTGGTCAGGAGGTGCTTCCAGATGACTGGACCACTACAGCTAATGTGATCAGGGTGACAGGTAGGAGGGTACTCGGTGATGCTCATCTGGAAAGAGGAAAGTGGACAAGGAGAATTGGAGGAAGTTCAGGAGTGCATACAGAGAAAGAGGTTAGCTTAGAAGAAGTGGGACACTGAGAGAACTGAAGAGAGTAGACAGGAGGATGGAAATGTATTGACAGGTGCCAGGAGTGTGATAGGAAGATGGAAGGAGTACTTTGAACAGTTGATGAGTGAGGAAAATGAAAGGGAACGAAGAGTAGAAGAGGTGACTGGTGGGAAGCAGGAAGTAGCGAAGATTAATAAGAGTGGAGAGTGGAGGACGTTGAAGAGGATGAAGAGTGGAAAGGCAGTTGGTCCTGATGACATACCTGTGGAGGTATGGAAGTGTCTAGGAGAGGTGGCAGTAGAGTTTCTGACTAGTTTGTTTAACAAGATCTTGGAGAGTAAGAGGATGCTGAGGACTGGAGGAGAAGTGTACTGGTGCCAATTTTTAAGAACAAGGGAGATGTGCAGAGCTGTGGAGACTATAGAGGAATAAAGCTGATGAGCCAAACAACAAAGTTGTGGGAAAGAGTAGTGGAAGCTCAGCTAAGGGCAGAGGTGAGCATTTGTGAGCAGCAATATGGTTTCATGCCTAGAAAGAGTCCAACAGATGCAGTATTTGCTTTGAGGATGCTGATGGAGAAGTACAGAGAAGGTCATGGGGAGTGGCATTGTGTCTTTGTAGATTTAGAGAAAGTGTATGACAGGGTGCCGAGAGAGGAGCTGTGGTATTATATGAGGAAGTCTGGAGTGGTGGAGATATATGTTAGAGTGGTGCAGGACATGTAAGAGAGCTGTAAGACCGTGGTGAGGTGCTGTAAGTGTGACAGAGGAGTTCAAGGTGGAGGTCTGTCTGCATCAAGGATCAGCTTTGAGCCTTGTTTGCTCTCCTGATGGACAGGCTGACAGATGAAGTTAGACAGGACTCTCCATGGACTATGACATTTATAGATGACATTGTGATTTGTAGTGAGAGCAGGGAGCAGGTGGAGGAAAATCTAGAGGTGGAGATCTGCTCTGGAAATCAGAGAAATGAAGCTTAGCCGCAGCAAGACAGGATACATGTGTGTCAATGAGAGGGACCCAGGTAGAACAGTATCACGACTTTTAATGAGGTTATGAATTGGACCCAGAAATGAACAGATCACAGAGGACTTGGAAGGCAAAACAGTTTATTTAAGGTAACCGGGGAAGGAGACTCAGGACCGGAGAGGGAGGCGGAGGTGGACAGGAAGCAGTAGGAAACTCTTGGAGGGAAAAAGAGACAGAGGTGAGTGACAAACTATGGCATGGGGAAAAAATAGGCAGAACCAGAGACCTTACTGCGGGTGGAGGTTTGAAGCTACGGCGGAGACCAGGTAGGGCAGGAATCCAGAAAGGGAGGGAGGGATGAACTAAAAGCGGCTGGCAGATAAACCAGGGGAGCAAACGGGCAAACCCGAACAAAGTACCAAAGCAAGCGACAACAGAAAATAAGTAGCAATAGAAAATACGCAGGGGAGCAGACTCTAACTCAAACCCTGCTTAAAAGGTAAAAACAAAAACGCTTCTTCCAAAAACAAAAACGCCAGGTAGAGGGGGAAAAAACAGTTGTTCAAAAACTGGTTCTACAAATCAAACAGACGCTGTCATAAAGCAGTGAGCAAAAACAAAGTCACACCAGAATAATAGATTCTTAAAAAATTAGCTCTCAGGAGAAAACAAACACAAACTAGAACAAGACCTTATTCTCTTAGGCGAGGATTTTCAGGATCAGAGACGGATCATTCACCAGGGCAGTTTGAAAGACGATCTGGCAGGGAGTGACAGGTGAGCGGAATGAGATTAATTGGAGATCGGCAGGGAGAGGAGAGGAGAGGAAAACAGAGTGAGGGGAATATCAATCACCAAGCCAACAAGAATAAGACTCACGGCCCTGACAAACAGTGAGGTTACAGGGAGCAGTGGTGAAGAAGGTGCAGGACTTTAAGTACTTAGGGTCAACGGTTCAAAGCAATGGAGAGTGTGGAAAAGAGGTGAAGAGGCGAGTGCAGGCAGGTTGGAACAGGTGGAGAAAAGTGTCAGGTGTGTTGTGTGATAAAAGAGTATCAGCAAGAATGAAAGGAAAGATGTTGAAGATGGTATTGAGGCCAGCGATGTTGAATCAGGAATGAGGACATCAGAGGGACAGCTCATGTTAGATGTTTTGGAGATAAAGTCAGAGAGGCCAGATTGAGGTGGTTTGGACATGTTCAGAGGAGAAACTGTGAATATATCGGTAGAAGGATGCTGAGGTTGGAGCTGTCAGGCAGGAGGTCTAGATGAAGACCAAAGAGGAGATTTACGGATGTAGTGAGGGAGGACATGAAGTTAGTTGGTGTGAGAATGAGGATGCAGGGGACAGGGTTAGATGGTGGCACATGATCCATAAAGAGGTTGCCAGCATGAATATATGTATACACTATCATCTATATCCTTTGAAATGACGCGTGAAGCATTTTCAATAGCACTCTTGACAAAGAAATTCTTTCCAGAGTTTAAAGGGCCGCGTATCAACATAATAAACGGATTTTCCAACCTAGCGTCAAATGTTTCTATCTGATCAGTAGCCATAAGGGAGAGATGAATAATCAGGCAGTACTCTCCACTTAAAGGAAACAATCTGCACGCGACCGCTAAGTGTAGAATGTTTTAGGATAAAGGCCTTTTTATTCGGAACAATTGTTTCAGATTCAGTAATCAGGTGATCATCTGAAACCCCATTGGCTACATGTGATTTAACAAGACTCATTGGTGAGAGTTACTGGTGTGTGACAACAGTTGCATTTTTGGCATTTAGAGTGACTCCTTTTGATTTCACGTGCGTCTTCCCACATTTGGTGACATGCATAACACTTAGGAGCCCCAGAAACTCTGTGATAAAGTCCTTGTCAGGCAGTCCACACACATCACCATCCTTAATTCCATCAGTTAGGTCACCCAGGTAAGGTCACCCACCATCTTTAGATGTAAAAACTACCCTATCAGTGTTACAATACAACACAGGCTCCTGCAATTTGTCGATAAGGTCATATAACATAAGTTTCTCATGTGCCGTTGTCATGGCTCCTATTAACATCATTAGTTTTAGAAGCCCTCTTGTCGGCATGACGCCACTGAACCAGTGCCACTTCATCTGAGATAAAGCAAAACTGTTGCACATCACAGTGGTCGCTGAACCTTAACTGTGTAAATCTAGAGGGCTCAGATATTAATTCACAATTGGCCATATCACTTCTCATCCTAAACCGTCCCCAGATGGAGTTAAGGAGCAGTTTATTACAGCTTTGAACAGCTTTGTTTACTTTGATATTGTGGAAAATATTATGCTGATAGATTGTAGAAAATATTATGCTATAAATATTTATTGAAATACTGTTGTACTCATAATAAGAAGTAAGTGTCACAAAGTGCCTTCGTGCAACTCAGTAGGTTAAAAACAGAGCATGAATGAAAGTGCTGTACAGCATAGAAATGAATCTGATAAGCAGGTGTGTGTGGGAATAAAGCCTATTGTATTGGTTGAGGGAGGTTGTCTTGCAGATACCGACGCAGGGAGCTGGAGCCGGCTGTGAGGGATGCAACAGGCAAAATAAGGAGGAAACTTACAGAAGAGCCACACCTGGAAGGCACTGCTGCAGCAGCAAAAAGACTGTCTATATAAGATTGGGTCGAGGGAGGCACAGACGTCAGACTTTGTGCCCTTGTGTTGTTGCTAGGGAAGAGCTCTGACCCGCAGCTCCGATTATAGTTTCATTTCTGTGCATATTATTCTTATTTGGATTATTTGTAACCTGGATTGAACTAAAACAATAAAATCTCGTTCTGAGAATAAAGTCGTAGTCCTACTCCTCTATTTTGAACAGCACAACAATATTCATGGGGTCTAGTCTTATGCCCTCTTTTTCAAAATAGTCATTAATGTATTTTTCACATGCCCTGGGTAGCCCAAGGCCTCTTGTTTGCACTTTAGAAAAGTCTTAACATATTTCCTAAACAGCGTGTATGTCTGCTGAGGAGAGTGAAAAACCTCATCAATACTTATAGGAGAGGGTGGTAGAACCCACGAGGTAGGAGAACAATGCATTCCACCAAACGCTGCTTGTCACGGGTCAAGACGCTTGGGCATTGTGTATCCCACCATAGATTCTTGCACTCTGATGTTTGTTTTTTCAAGCCTCTCCCATTCACATTCCCACATCACATCAACATGCACCCCGTACCATCTCCTCAAGGCTACAAGCTTCTCATTAAATTGATGGTAGAGCACGCTATTTGGAATTTGCGAACTAAACTTCCGCTCATCATGGTTTACAGGGCGCCACATACTCCAGCCATTGTATGGAGGCACTTGAATATGTTTTATGCTGGTTTGTGTAGGCACCGTCATATGCCAGATCTATGGTGTCTTTGGGGAGAAAGTGTGTCTTGAACACCCCCATGCAGCTGAATGCCAGCTTGGTGAAGTTAAATGGATCCAGTTCTGTACAGTTTAAAAAAGTGTCACGATAGATCAGACATGCCTGACGCAGCACTTCCACATCATTCACACCATAGCCTCTCAGCTCTTTTTGAAAGTCCAAAATCAGAACCATACCACTCCATGAAGCTTTTCCTTTCACTCTCATTCATCCTGTCATAGCCATAAAAACTGACATCTGGATATGACCCCGAATAGTTTTCCCTAGTGTTAAATTTATGAGGGAAATTAACTTTTGCAAGTTTATGACTCATTATAACGACTCCACCACAATGTAAGAATCAATCCTGAGGCATTGTGCACAATAAATGTGTAACCTTTGTATTTAGGATGCCTGTAGCGCTCCAAAAATAACTTTACACACTCCAGACCAGTAGCACACCATTTGTTCCCCTCATAATCCATAGCACACACAAAGTTAGCCTCGTTTCTACCATCGTGAATTCTAAGTTTCAAAGTCATGAAAGATTTAGGTGCTCTGAGACTTCTTTTTCTAATAGGCTGTATGAAGCATCTATGCGGCTCATCTCCACTATGCTTTTCCTGACAGTGCACACATTTAGCAGGTTGACAGACATGTCCACCATTCTTACTTTCTGAAACGGTGTATAGCTTCCCACACACTGTGCAATATTTTAACCTATCACAGGGGACTGTATTGTGTATGGGATCCTGTTGTTGGTGTTTTTGATAGCACTGACTAGATTTGCAGATGCGCTTAAAGCTTACTGTGCACTGCTCTGTAGTGCCAGAACAGTCACACTCTGTAAAACACACATCACATAGATCTCTACAATTGTGGCACAGGGGCATCTCATATTCTATGTAACAATAATTACTAACATAGGATAATCCAAAAAAAGCCGTCTTATTCAATATTAAATGGTAGTGGTCAACGTGTAAATCGAGCCACGCTGTCTGGGGGTGAGGTGTGTCATTGGTCCAGAATAAGTCAATTTTTTGCCATGATTATGGTGGAACACTATAATGTTAATCTCCAGGCTTTTTTCAAGCTTAGAAATATTTGCTAGAGTTACCTTATGTGTGCTGTTAAACCCCACATAGATGTGTCTTTCGTGTGTCTTTCTTTTTTGCAATCGCATCTTTCTGGTGGGCTCTGAGTGGGAATTCGATAATATGCCAGCCACTGTGAAAAGCACAAGTTGTTTTCAATGGTAGGATTTCTGGGTGTGAAGAGATAACATGTTTTCTTCCTAATATAATATATCATCATATGGGATGTTTCCTAACTTTAGACGCCCACAGTCACCTCCGCCTTTATTACGAGTTACAAATTCCAACTTATTGCCAGTCAGCATAGTGTCATTACTCTGCATCACCTGGGCAATATGTTCCAGAAACATGTCCTGTCAACAGGACCTGTCCAGGACTCTCTATAACTTCTTCAGCTACAGACATAAAAACAACACAGTATAACTGTAATAAAAAATAACTAACCATGCTCTAAATAAGTTGAGAGTAGCAGCGACCTCGTACACACCTGTCGTAATCACACATGCTAGTGCCTCATCCTGTGTGCATCTGAACTGTCCTGTTGAAAAAGGCCTTTAGCATTTTCTTTTTTTTTATGTTTCTTAATATAGTTTTTAATTTGTTAAAGAAAAAAATCTATACATCTTTTTTTAAAATATATGCTTAAGTATTAAATTGTAAAATAGATTATAAAAACACTCACCTGTAATATATTTTCCAAATGCTTTTGATATGGTAAGGAGATAGAAAAAATATCAGCAGCAGCAATAGCTAGGATAATGACCAGCTACTTTTTAAAACTATATACGCACTTGAAGGAGGTGTTCTCATCAAGGTATGACGTAGAAACATGTGATTGGAGGGATCCCAGCGCACTAATCGTGACTGGCAGGTGACATATACATATGAACCATCACGCAGGTTACCCCGTGGAGGGGGGGACCATCTAACGGTCATCTGATAAGGATACCCCAACAAGCACTTGTTGGGGTGGGATGTGGGGACACTAAACACACTGGTGATACACACATATGAACCATCACGAGAGCAATCAGGTGGAGGGGGGTTAGGGTTGGTCCATCTAACGGGCATCTGATAAGGATACCCTCCGGCCCTAATGGTCACAACATTCCACAAGCACATCACATGCATGCATGTGCACACGCACGCCCATATCCACCCCAACTATATACTAACTAGACAATAAAACACACAGAATACAAACACACAGAAACCACAAGTACAAAACACATATTAGACAAATCAGTAAAAGAGTTTTGCCAACTTACTTAAATTGGTACTTCTTAAATTGCCCTTACTGGTTTATGATTTCTTTCATCCTATAATGCGCTTGTATTTTTTCATTTTGATTATCTTTGCTATAATTCTGCTGCCCAAAAGAGGTAAGTTGAGAGAGTTCTGGCTGGTTAGTACTGGCACTTAAATGGTGACATGTCCTTGGTTCTCGCTACAAATCTGGAGTTTGATGCCCGCGCATCAAAGGTAATGTTTGTTCAACAACACCACGGACAAAACAAAGCTTTTCTCCTCATTCAAATCACTAATCTGCCCAGCTCCACCTCCTCCATCCACTCTCTCACTGCTGAAGACTTTGCCGGCTTCTTTACTAACAAGGTAGCAGCCATCAGCTCACAGTTCTGTCCTCCAGATGATAACATCCTGCAAAGCTCTTCCAACACTTCATCTGTAGCCTCATTTTCAACTCTGGCTGAGGACAACTAGCCATCCTCCTCCTCTCTAACCATCCGACCAACTGATTTCTGGATCCGATCCCTTCCACTCTCCTTCAAGCAGTTGCACTAATGCTAGCCATAACACAAATCTTCAACACATCTCTCATAACAGACACAAACACAATTGCTGAACCAAACCAAAGCCTACACAATCAAGCCACATAAACCTACAAGAAAAACAAGTGTTTGACTTCTGAATAAACAGATGCAGTGGTCAGAAAGACAAAAAGCAGACACAGGTTACCAGTGATGTTTTTATCCAACAGCAGTTTCAATTCAATCCAGCAATAATAACATCAAACGTATTCCTGAACTATATGATTTGAAATATGACTATATGATTTGAGCACCATCCTCCTCTTCTTCATCCTCACCAACTTTTCAGCCACCTTTTCTCAATGACAGTAGGCTATCCTTCTCTGGGGAAAGTAAGGTGAGGTTTGAGAGTCTGGACACCAATCATGCCTGTTCTTGGAGAGTTTTAATTAACTTCAGGTGGCTGCAGATAAGGAATGGCATAACAGGGCTAAGCTGCAAGGAAGTTTGTGAACAGAACACTAGACCATGATTTCCTCCACTATTCTTTCTCCTTACACCTTAATTTACCTGACTTGTAGTTTCTTTACCCTCGTATTAATTTGACAGACAGAAATGGATGATGTATACGCTATTGAGTTAAGATGACATCTCATACATTTGCACTTCAAAGGTAGGGTTCATTTTAGAATGATGCACACATACACAGAGACAGACACACACATGCAGAGGGAGAAAGACAAGGAAAATGTCTGATTTTGAGTCATCTCTTGATTCTAAAATAATTTCAGAAACACTCTGATCTGGACTTCTTTTCACACTTTGTTAAAAAAACAACGAAGGAAACAGCACACCTGCAGTCAAGAGTGGCACAGAGCAAAGGAACCCTAAGACGAATCCAAATGGGCCCTTTATATGGGTAAGTCTGGGAAGCCCCTCAAAGAGTCTCTCTTGGTCAAGAAGCAGCAGTTGTTAAAAAAAAAGTCTATAGTTTCTTATTATTTTATTATTGCACTTAGGAAATTTAAAGGCCTTTATTTTTCTTGCTTGGTATTTCCTCGCAAGCAAGAAGACACAGTAAATGAACAATGGTTGAGAATCTTGTGTATGTAAACAAACTGGCTTTTGTGAAAGGATATCACGGTGTGATCAGTTCAGCCAATTTATCACATGGTCTCAGAATGGTTCTGTTGTTTACAGTTGATCAAATCAAATTGAGCAATTATAGGAAGATTTTATCTAGTACCAATTATACAGCAAAGTATAGTAACAGTAATAGCATGTTTGACCCTTAATCTATGACATCAAGAGGAGGCATTTAAAGGGGTGAGTCAGTCACATCACAAGAGAATATGAAATACCAATTGATGGTAACCTAGTTTGTAGGGTGAAGAAGGGGATGTTCACTTGGACGATAAGACCCTTGGGTAAGTTGCTATGGCAAGATGTTAATAAAATAATTTTATCAAATGTTTGTGTACAAAATCAGTTATTGTGAATACATGACGATAAGAAAGGAAGAACATGGATTTTTATTTTTATTTTTATTTCAGATTATTTCAGTAGCATTTAGACTTCATTTCCAAATCAAGCATAGTAACAATGTACAAAAACCAGAGGTTTTACTTGTTAAGACAACCTTGTACAACACTTGTGACAGGTATGCATCTCTCAAGAATGAATACCTGTGTATTTTTTGTCCTTGGACAACAATCCTTAGACAACAATTGAAACAAAATATTTTGTAAGACGTAATGTAAAAAAAAAAAATCATTTTTTTGTTATGCATATTAAGAAGGTTACATTATCCACTTCAGCAGTGGACTGTCAGTACCAGACCTCAGTTGAGAAAAGTTCTAACATCTCAGTCTTTCATAGGGTGAATTCTATAATAATCTATTTATCCAAAACTAAACTTTGATGCTTCTGAATGAACTATATTTCAGTGAAAGCAGCAGGATCAATTGGTCAATGAATGGAGCTGAGAAAAGTGAAGCATTAGGATTTTCCAGGGTTAGAAAGTCCTGAGCCCCTGCCAGCCAGTGGTGCAGCTCAGAGACTGGTTCCCTGCTGGGGGTCTTTGAAAGTGAGCATCACAGCTTTCAAGTTTTTCAGTAGCCTGCCTCCATTGATCCTCTGCTGGGACTTTGAGGTCATCGCCACAGCCCAGAGTCAGTACAAACACTGTCACAGCTCTTTGAAGCAGCATTGAAGAGACTTTCATTCAATTTATTATAATTACAATGCAATGTAGAAGACAAGACTCAGACTATGGTTCAATCAATCAAAGCTGAGGGTGAGCTGAGTGTGGAGTAAAGTCTGCTTGGTTCTATCATGTGCAGTGAGGCTGGAAGTATCCTAACTAATGCTGGGCAAAAGGTGGGTCAAACCCTGGACAGTCTACAGACTATTTTGCTGAAAGCAACTTATAAATGAGGAACACACATACATGCATGGTCTTGCCCAAGGACCCTTTAGCATTTCAGCTGCAGGATCTGGGGATTGAACTGCCAACTTTGTTATTAGTGGGAAGCCCTCCTGTGCTTCAGCCACCCCACTATAGGCCAGACACATCCATCCATTATCTATAAACTCATGAAGATTTTGGAACCTATCCCAGTTGTTATTGGGCCAGAGATGAGGTCAACCCTGAAGAAGTCTCCAGTATATCTCTGCCACTGAACAAAGTCCTTGCTTGGACAACAGGAACATTTAATAAAACCGGTAGCCATATGTCTTTGGAAATTATCATCCGTATATACGTGTAGCCTTACAGGGAGTTGTCAATGGTTCGATAACCAGTCCCGGCTATATGTCGAAGGGTCTCTGGGCAACAGCCCTTTCCCATCCCCAGCTGTACAGTCTCGGTCCAAGCCTGGTAGAAATATGGAAGGGTTGCGTCAGGAAGGGCATCTTGGTAAAAACTGTGCCAAATCAACACTTAGACAATGATCCGCTGTGGCGACCCTGAAAACTCGAAAGGACAAAAAAAAAGAATGCATTTAGCCTAATATGCACAGGCATGCATTACATGTACAACATGAGCAGGTAAGCAATAGTAATGTGCATAGACTGTTTAGAAGAGTTCCTTGGCATCAGCAATGCATTTTAACAAGGGGTAAATAACTGACCAGTAACAGAAGAAAACAGTCCAAACATAAGGAGCAAACATAAGGACACAGGAGCAGATGAAGGACAGGTCCTTGGAGAGAATGATGGAAGAGCCTGGCATGAAAACACTTAGATGAGTTGTACAGTCTACTGTACAACAATCTGGCAAGGAGTAAGATTGGGTAGATGGCTTATGTGGAGCGCAAAGCAGGTGAGTGTAGAGGAAGATCGGGCAGGTGGTAGGGGAGCAGACAAAGGGCAGCAGGATCTGGGGGTTACGCTCCGAAACCTGCCCAGCCTGGTTTTATTGTAGTACTGATTCTGAATTAAATTCTAAAAAAGTATTTAAATGTGAATACAATTTTTACATTCACTTTATCTCTTTATGGTATATATATATATATATATATATATATATATATAACATAAATAAAAATGTAATTAATTAAATTAAACTTAAATTAATTTACATAAAAATAATTGGGAAAATTTCATTGGGGTGCATCAGTGGGAATTCAATTTAACAGCTGTTGAAATATATTAGTCTGGAACAAAGTGTCGACCAAGGAATTAACCAGCCAACCACACACACAGCCATTAAGAGTGGATATAGGGAATATTTCTTCACAGCTCCAGTCTGTGATTAAATGTTCAGGAGTAAATGTTATGTTTCTCAAATCACTGTGGTGATACCAGTGTTAAAGCACCAGAATATGTTTTAAACCAAGTAGTGGAAGGTCCTACACATAGTCATACAAAGTCTGACAGGGTGACTACAAGTGGATGTTTATTTTTTTTATTATATTTAAAATTTGTTGTCAATTGATTTTTCATATATTCCTCATTATAATGACAGAATAGCATTATGCTCATACAAAAAGATAAAATACTACTGGTACAAATTACAACTGTAGAAAGGTAAATTCTAAGGTATAGGGTTAAACGTATCAAAGCAATGCATTACCAAAAGGAGTGTTTTTAGCAGATAAAAACTTTATTTACATTCCAGAATATGCTACTGCTCTTCACTTGATCTGTCTATGCAGATGAAGGAAGTGTGTGGAGACCAATTGTACACTATTGCTTCGTAGGGTTCTACAGTTTTGTAATGGGCTGTATTCACTAGGCTACTATGAGCTTAACACTGGCCACAAACAACTAGCTACAGAACCTCAGTGCAGTCTCTCATTTATTATATTTCATATGTTCTGCAAAAAAATCAAAGCATGCACGGAATCGCTTTCCATATTCTTAGATATCAACTTCCAAATGTCAAATGTCACTGGTGAATGGGAATTGTGTTCAATAAATAAATAATTAAATAATAAATACATTCAATACTACTACTACTACTACTACTAATAATAATAATAGGCTCTGGTGGAAGCAAATTAAGTTTTCCTAATCAGGCACACAGACCTGAGAAGTCCACTTTCATTTTGGCTCCTCATATGGCATCAAGTATCCAGTATATGTGCTGTGACAAACACCCTTGTCAATCTGCTATCTAGATAATTAATGAGCTACTGTTTGCCTTGTAGCTACAGCCGGCATCAGCAGTATGTGCTGAATCAACCAAACTCACCTTGCTGTTATTAAATGTTGGAGTGTCTTGGATTATCAGCACTGAATAATGGTGTACAGTGGAGGACACAGGGCAAACAAGGGATCAGGGCGACTGTTGTGCAGGAAGGTAGAGCTGTTATCCACCAATCTCGCAGTTGTTGGTTCAATCCCCAGCTCCATGTCAAAGTGTCCTTGAGCAAGACACTGAACCCCAACTTAGTTTCTCCCGGTGAGTGTTGGCCAGCTGCTTAGCAGCTCCCCCATCAGTGTATGAGTGTGTGTGATTGTAAGTGCGAATGGGTAAATAAGAAGCAGTGTAAAGTGCTTTGAGTGCCAATAGGTAGAAAAGTGCTATATAAGTGCAGATCATCAGCCCTGTGTTTGTCCCACTGCAACTGCCAACAAAGTCCCTGAAACATTTAGAGTAAATTGATTCTGAATGGGTAATTATTAGTCCTATGTCATCTAAGCTGGCTGCAATTACTGCCAGAATTTCAACTCACATCTTGCTCATCACACTCTAAAAAGTTATCACCACTTAATTAAATGCATGTTTCCATGAAAAAAATACTGTTTGTACTGTTTTTATTTGTCATGTACACTCAAATTTCTGCTTTCATTGATATAAATTAAGTTTGAATTTGGTAACTTAATATAATGGAACTGGTAATTAAACTTTGTTCTATTTTGAGTGAAATATTTTTAGTCCCCTCCTCCATCTATTTAACACAAAACAAATAGAGAGTGGAGTGTTACCGGACCTTCTGGCACAGACATTAAATGCATCTTCAAGATGAGCTTTACAAAGAAATTCTGTCTTATAGCCTATAGTTTTAGTGCACTGATGGATGAATAATAACAGCATCTGACAAATTTGATAGCATCTTTTCTCCTACTAAACAGTGCTGGTTTTATTTAGCCTATAAACTGGCCACATTTACCTTGTGTCAGTGGATAAATTTGCCCTTTGTGAAATTTGCTAAGCTAGAGAGGGTTTTTATTTGTACCAGGGGGAGGGAAAGTGTGCTCAAGCTTTGTCTTCTATTGAAAAAACTGATTTGAAAAACTATTTGAAGCAACTAAACATTTATGAGCAGTCAACCTAAAAACAATTGTTTATAAGGCCAGTACTTATATGGATGCTAAATAAAAATGAGTTTATTTCTAACAGAAATGCTGAACTCCCTACAGCAATGTAATTTGTTGTTTCCACTTAATGTCCACAGACATTGTCAAAACTGAAAAGCTTGACACAAACTGTTGCATTCATTTTATTTTTTGAGCCAAAACATTTGTTTTTAGAGTGAAGGGAGACACTTCTACATCATGTGAAAAGTAGGACACATCCTATTATTTAGCTGACCTATTTTTCGATGTAAAGATTTAAAGTTGCTGACATGTGCAGATTCCCCCAATTAGCTTGAAAACTGTTAGCTCTAAAGTTGCCATTTACGGTAATCTGCTAGTCTGCATCGTGTCCAAAACCTATTTTGATAGGACCTGTGACATTCTGTTTTGGGAGGTTGGTTAAATTTCATTCTGTACAAACATATTGTAGAGGTGGATTAACTTGCAAAATAAAAGATGATGGAAACAAATAGAGATAAGTGCAGTGCAAAGTATTGATTACAGTCTCTGGAAATTCTGCACGAGGCTGAATTATTGGTACGCAGAATCAAACACAGATATGTCAGCAGGTTATTTGTCTTCATAGTGAGACTTGGTGTAAATATATAGGCACAATTCAAGACCAATGATATATATTTAAAGGCCCTATATTCCCACAATAGTGTTTGACAGATTCAAGGAGAGAACCATTTCAAAAACTGAATTTCAGAGGACTGATTGTATTAATAAATCCTAAAGTAACAAAAGGAAATGTCATAATTCTGCAGAATGGCCTGCTTCTGAAAAAAGATATTATGACTTTTTTGCCTGATGACAGTTTTGATTGGTGCCAGCAACCTTAAATGGATAACTGATGGATGGATAGATGTATGGATGGAGAATCTATCCTATGTTAAAGTGTAAAGTTCAAATATTGCAGATGGTAGGGTGGTGGGGATAATTTTAACTTTTATATACTCTCAGGTGGACTATTCTATAAAAACCACATACAGTATATTAATTGTATGTATGTATGTAATATTAATAAATATTTGATTTATATTTGAAGTTTGATTTTCTGCACTATTTTCTCTTTTTTACATTTTGTAAAGCACTTTTATCTGTGAAAGGGGCTATATAAATACATTTTACTTACTTATATCAAGAATCCACATCAGCAAAGTACACACCAACAGCTTTCACAGAGAAAAAACAAAAGGCTACTTAAAGTGATGAAGTGGTACCATGGACAGTGCTATAACACTTGGTCCTTCAGTTTTCAGCATGTATTGTTCAGCCAACCAAAGAGCAAACCATCACATGTACACTGAGGTGATGCCTTAGTCTTATTATTATTATTCTGGGTAATCAAAAATGTAATTTGGTACAGATAACTTTATATAATGATCAATTTCCACTTAGAATTGTGACCTAAACTCACAATTCACTTAGAGGTTTCACTAAGCCCCAGCTTTGTACCAAACACATTTAAATAATAAAATCAAGACTAACATCTTGTGCATTTTTAATTTTAAATGTCAATGTTCACTTTGTTTTTATTAGTAGTAGTATTAACTTACATGTTGGATTGGCTTCAAGGTGACACCTGCATTTATAGGCCTACGTGTCTTTCACTATGTCCACATGGTGCATACTCTGAAACTAATGTAACCAAACAATATAATACAACGAAACCTCACTTTAATACAACGAAACCTCACTTTAAGTTAACCTAGCCCTCTTTCAGACTGCTGAGCTGCTCAGTCGATGGCTCCTCTGGTCCAGGGATGACTCCGTTCCGTTCTGATCCAGTCCTTTTTACTCCCCGTCCCCTCGCTGAATGCTGCGATATGATTGGACGTTGGCTGCTTGGCATGAAGAAAGAGCTGCTGTGTTGAGGCCGAGAACTCAGACATATCCAGGACTTTGGATGATTTCGGTACGTTGCTCGGTAGGAATATATCCATCACCAGACACTCACAAGCCAATTTTACCTATGTGGGCGTCAGCGGAACGGTTGTTTTTTTTGTCCCCGCTGTGCTTTCTCCCGTGAGGGGAGAGCGGAGCTGCGCGGTGGCGACGCAGCCACAAATCCTGTCTGACATTAAAGTCTTCACCAACCCAGGGGAAACATATCAGTTCCGCTCGTCCTCCTGCTAGCCGGGGCTAACAGCCGAGGCTGCCGGAGCCCACATACACCCGGACACACACCAACTACATGGAACAAGTCAGCGGTGGAGCTCCGTGTGTTTTTGCACCAGACACCAGTGATGACTGACCGTGTTTGAACCGCACAGGGGGCTGTGGAAGCGTGTATTAATGTGATTAAGGGCGCCTGGAAGCAGCGCTTTGAAACCTACCTGCAGCAGGTGAGTGGGATATCCAGCTCTTCACGTTTGACTAGCTCCAGCCGCTTCAAACCGATCACACCGGCGGTATATTTGGCACGACTTGTGTATTTAAGCTGGTTATTATTACCTTAGAAAGTCGCTGTGCTTCTATTTCCATCAGGGCCTCAGTACACATGTGCGTGTGTCATCAACACACCAGTTATCGACGCTGTCACTCAAAGCCACAAACACCTTTAATTCTACAAGAACGTAATATATGATGGGGGTAAGGGTGGACTGGGCTAAGTAAATCGGGATAAAGAGAGAGAACATCTTTGTCTTTTTTAAGTGTGCTGCTGCGTGTGAGCGCAGGCGGCAACAGTTGGACAACAGACCGCTGCAAAGTCCCCTTTAGATCCTTCTGACTGCCCCCTATGACTGACTACGTCTAATAGAACAGTCAAGGAGAGCTACATACAAATTACAGAAAGCTATAGGTGTGTGTGTGAGTTATTTTTGGTATTTTCATTTCTACTAAAGATTTTTGCCAAGCACAACCAAGCTACAGCTGTATGATAGTGAGTTTAGCTAAGTTTATTAAAAAAGTTTTTTAATGCTGATGGACTGGAGACTCACACAAAACTAACACACAAACTATATCACAGGACAGCTAATACATTTTTTTTTTTAAGCCATTAGTGTCAAACGTTGCTTGACTAATTCATGAATCACCTCAGGTTTTTTGTTCGGCTCCAACCTTTTTGAACAACAGCTCAATAATTCACAGGAGTTCAGTGTGTATAAAAAAACAAATCAGGAGATTATATTTTTAAAACTGAGTATTCTGGTGTTCAGATATGTGTGTTGATATTTCTATTTGGTATTTTTTGGTTTTCATTTCTGGTGACCAGATATTCTACTGTTGGTGCATCTAACTCTGTAATGTCCCTGAAGCGACTCAAGCAGTGTGTCAGCTTTTGCCAGACAGATAAACATGCTATGCAGTGTTTCATTATAAAGTAAAACCTGTGAACAAAGGCAAATGATATGTCCACTTGCAAAAATAAGAGAAGCAATATCCAATCAGCTGTTTGATCAGAAGTCGTAATGTTAATAAGAGATGTTAGAAATGTCCCAGTGGCCTGTGACATCCCAGGATGGAAATATGAAAAGCAGCACTGTTTCAGCTTTATCCAGAATGCAGAGGAAAGTGAAAGAGCAGTTTTACACGTTAACTCCTCTGCCTCCATGAGGCAAATAAGCAGAACTGTTAAAATAACTGTTTAGCATCATAACAGGCCTTTTTGTAGGATCCCTTGCTAAACTCATTGAACTTTTAAATTAAAACCATGTTACTTGTTTTCTGAGTGTTTCAAGTCTGACTCACAAAGTCTCTTCTTTGCTCAGACTTGTTTTAAATCACTTATCTCTGGTTAATAGCAGGTGAAGATGCATTAAATTTGCTCATTAGCCTCTAAAATCACCATATCTTTTGATTTACAAAACCAAGAATAAAATGGTTAGTAATAGTTATCACCATTATATTGGAGGAGGATGAATGAAGTCAGACATTAAAATAGCCCCTTTTTAAATCCAAGCTCTCAACGACTGATATGGTAGGAGGTGAAGGGCATAACCATCAATGAGGTGTTAGAGCTTCAGAGGGTGATGTTACACTTTTGGCTGCAGCCTGAAATGTACCTGCATTGTATTGGTGAAACTTCAAGACAGAGGCCAGATCCCACTGTGGCAAAGCATGGACATTATTGATTGATTTATTTACTCTGCTTGTTTTATTATTTTTGAATTTAAAAAAAAAATAATCCAACAGCCCACTTATTATAGTTTCTGTGTTTAAAATGGACAAATCATTAAACTGAAACAACTACAGTAAATTCTAAGATGAAAACAATTGTTTTTATTATTAGACCAAATGTCTGGTTCTTTGTTTACTTGGTGATTTGATTAGATTTATTATAAAGCAGTTTATGATGTCACTGAGCTGTCACCTGTAAACACAAATGATTTAAATGATCAAAAATGAACTCATGCCACATGTGCATTTTCACAGCATCTCAGACTAATATCACTCCTGCTGCTGTGTGACAGCTATTTAATAAAGTCAAAGAAAAGAAGCTACAGTGTACATTTGTTTGCTCAGAGTGAGATAGTGTCTAAAAACAGTGATGTCCTAGAAAAAGTTTAAAATAAATAAATAAATAAAAGTAAAAAGTTGACATGTGCTGTAATACCTGCGATGTGAGACAGAGCTCAAGTCTGGCAGGGTGCAATGTGGATGAATGGTGAAATATACCAAAGTGTGGTCATGTTACCTCAGTCATATGGAAATGCCAGACACTGGGCCTCTTCTCTCCTTTGAATGCCTTTGTGCGCAAGTTTCTGACTAACAGAAAGTAACAGTGTCTCAGTGGAAGTCATTGCGTTTGCACCTGTTTGCAGCCATCTCTGTGTGACAGTGTGCTGTTGATGCATACAGGGACAGTACAGAATGTAGGTCACCTGTGGCCCAATATACAGATACAACAAGTGGGCATTACTTTTTTTGTTATTGATGTTTACACCGGTTTGCGTGCTTATCATAATGGGTCCAATTATGATGAGCAAAGATTTTGCATCAAGCATCAGAGCAACAGTATTAAAATGGTTACTTGGAATATCGAATTTTAGAGAGAGGTATGTTGTTTTCTGAACGTCTTTTTCAATCATTTGGCTAAGGGCACTCCTCAAAAACACTTGTAGGTAATGTGTTTCAGCCTTTCTGTTGTAGGGAGAATCCTACTGTGGTTATGATATATGATAGTATAACTGAAAAGATCAACACCACATCATTTCACAGCTTCATGCACATATATTCTGAGTTTAGCAAATAATCATGAAGCAGCATAAGGATAAAGTCTGCCCTGGCAGACACTGATGGAATGCAGCAAAGTAATAGTTTCATAAACAATACATAATAACCATGTCTGCTCATTGAATGGTGCACTCAAATGAAGAAAGAATTGAAATTGCCATGCTGCTATGAACTATGGTCAGTTTTTTATTTTTATTTTTTATTTGCTTTTTTGGGAAGAAGTGGTGATAATTCTGCAGAGCATGAAGAAGCACAACAGTGCATTTTAAACCTAACATGAAAAGCTGGAAACATATTTTTGTATCTAAAGCAAAATAGAGAACAAAATGCCAGCAGGCTGAAATAGAGACCCTCCCCACCTGAATGTGCAATTTCTCAACACTTTATCTGCCAAACATACGATCTCACGTTAAAATAAATGTTTGCAAATTAATGTAATTTCTTATAGTCCTTTTTGAATGACAGCTTAAGAGGCAGAAAATACTGAACAGTTAGTTACTTTATAGAATTATGAGTTTTTTCCATTTCATTGCCTACATACTGTATCTCTGCATCGCAAACGCACTGTAGCTCTGTCTTTTTAAATCTTGGCTTTCCATGCATTTGCAAATACTAATGTGGTTAATTTTGAGAAAATATGGACTGATGGCATATCTACATGTTTGTTCAGCAACAAGTACAAGCAACGCATTTACCGGATGTTTTTGTTTTTAAGGAACCGCTTTTACTACAATTACAATTATTAACTATAACCTAGAAAGTTCTTCTTTCAACCTGCTTTGTTTTACTTGCTAAAGTAAAGGCATATACATATTTGTATGCTCGTCTGTTACATACTGATAGTAAGTTCACTTCACTTTAGAGAATTAAGCATTTATTTTTAGACACTACAAGCAATGAAACAATAACGTTTAGACAGAAGGCAATATTTGACTGTTCCTGGATGTACACCGTATCAGTATTATGTCCGTTTGTCTTCATTAATGAGTGTGGAGTCTGACTCTCTGGGGAATGTATGATGGACCAGCAAACAAGCCTGTTCTGTCCACTACTTCATTGATTTCCACATTCAGGCCCAGTAACATTAAACAGCAACATTTCAGGTAATGCACTCATCATGATGTAATCAATGGAGATATTCTTGGGTAAGTTAATAGCGTAAGCTCAGGCTCTGAAACTAATGCCATATGAGTGATGGAGCTGATAAGAGATTTTGATCTCTGCAAAAACTCTGTAACCCAGTCATCACATTGTTCAATACTGGACATGTTCAGCGTAGCCACTGTAAAAGTTTATTCACAATATTTGTAGTTGCAGTATGCATAGTGTTTTATGATGTGTTCAGGGTGTGTTTTGCTCTTTCTGTGGATTTTTCTCTCCAGTTTAGTGAAGAGATGGGGACCAATAATACTCCTGCCAAACTGCCTGTGTTGTCTTCCATGCAGTAGGCTGATTGATTGCTCCAACACTGAGGAAGAAATGATGAATAAGTTAATTTGAACCATTTTAACAGATTTCTATTAGTATATGGAGTCATTTTATAATCATGTGCCTCCATCTAACCCTGTCCTCTGCTCTTCTCTCACACCAATGAACTTCATGTCCTCTCTCTCCATCCCATAAATTTCCTATTTGATCTTCCTCTAGACCTCCTGCCTGGCAGCTCCAACCTCAGCATCCTTCTACCGATATATTCACACTTTCTCCCCTGAACAGGTCCAAACCACCTCAATCTGGCCTCTCTGACTTTATCTCCGAAACATCTAACACGATGTCCTCATTCCTGATCCTGTCCATCCTCGAAACTCCTAAAGAGAACCTCAACATCTTAAGCTTTGCTACCTCCAGCTCTGCCTCCTGTCTTTTCTTCAGTGCCACTGTCTCTAAGCCGAACAACTTTGCTGGTCTCACCACCGTCTCGAACACCTTTCCTTTCATTCTCGCTGATACTCTTGTCACACAACACACCTGACACTTTTCTCCACCTGTTCCAACCTGCTTGCACTCGCCTCTTCACCTCTTTTCCACACTCTCCGTTGCTCTGGACCGTTGACCCTAAGTACTTAAAGTCCTGCACCATCTTCACCTCTGCTCCCTATAACCTCACCGTTCCACCTGGGTCCCTCTCATTGACACACATGTATTCTGTCTTGCTGCAGCTAAGCTTCATTCCTCTGTTTTCCAGAGCAGACCTCCACCTCTCTACATTTTCCTCCACCTGCTCCCTGCTCTCACTACAAATCACATTGTCATCTGCAAACGTCATAGTCCACAAAGATTCCTATCTAACCTCATCTGTCAGCCTGTCCATCACCAGAGCAAACAAGAAGGGGCTCAGAGCCGATCCTTGATGCAGACCCACCTCCACCTTGAACTCCTCTGTCACACCTACAGCACCTCACCACGGTCTTACAGCTCTCATACATGTCCTGCACCACTCTAACATACTTCTCTGCCGCTCCAGACGTCCTCATACAATACCACAGCTCCTCTCTCGGCACCCTGTCATACGCTTTCTCTAAATCTACGAAGACACAATGCAACTCCCTCTGACCTTCTCTGCACTTCTCCATCAGCATCCTCATAGCAAATACTGCATCTGTTGTACTCTTTCTAGGCATGAAACCATATTGCTGCTCACAAATGTTCTTAGCCGAGCTTCCACTACTCTTTCCCACAACTTCATTTTATGGCTCATCAGCTTTATTCCTCTGTAGTTGCCACAGCTCTGCACATCTCCCTTGTTCTTAAAAATTGGCACCAGTACACTTCTCCTCCAGTCCTCAGCATCCTCTCACTCTCCAAGATCTTGTTAAACAAACTAGTCAGAAACTCTACTGCCACCTCTCTTAGTCACTTCCATACCTCCATAGGTTTGTCATCAGGACCAACTGCCTTTCCAGTCTTCATCCTCTTCAACGTCCTCCTCACTTCACTCTTACTAATCTTTGCTCCTTCCTGCTCCACACCAGTCTGCTCTTCCACTATTTGTTTCCTTTCATTTTCCTCATTCATCAACTCTTCAAAGTTCTCCTTCCATCTTCCCATCACACTCCTGGCACCTGTCAATACATTTCCATCCTTATCTTTACTCACACTAACCTGCTGCACATCCTTCCCATCTCCATCTCTTTGTCTGACCAACCTGTACAAATCCACCTCTCACTCTTTAGTGTCCTAACATACAAGTCCTCATATGCTCTTTGTTTGGCCTTTGCCACCTCTACCTTCACCTTACGCTGTATTTCCCTGTACTTCTGTCTACTCTCTTCAGTTCTCTGTGTCCCACTTCTTCTTAGCTAACTTCTTTCCCTGAATACACTCCTGAACTTCCTCGTTCCACCACGAAGTCTCCTTGTCTACTTTCCTCTTTCCAGAGTACCTACCTGTCTCCCTAATCAAATTAGCTCTAGTGGTCCATCATCTGGAAGCAACTCCTGACCACCCAGAGTCTGTCTCAACTCCTCCCCGAAAACTACACGAAATTCTTCCTTGTTCAACTTCCACCACTTCGTCCTCTGCTCTGCCTTAGTCCTCTTCATCTTCCTCACCACCAGCATCATTTTACACACCACCATCCTGTGTTGTCTGGCTACACTCTCCCCTACCAATGCGTTACAGTCACTGATCTCTTTCAGATTACAGCGTCTACACAAGATGTAGTCTACCTGAGGGCTTCTACCTCCGCTCCTATGTCACCCTATGTTCCTGCCTCTTCTGGAAGAAAGTGTTCACTACAGTCATTTCCATCCTCTTTGCAAAGTCTACCACCATCTGTCCTTCTGCCTTCCTGTCCTGAAGACCAAACCTGCCCATCACATTCTCATCACCTCTGATCCCTTCACCTACATGCCCATTAAAATCTGCACCAATCACCACTCTCTCACCTCTGGGGACACTCTGCATCACTTCATCTAACTCACTCCAGAATTTCTCTTTCTCTTCTAACTCACATCCTACCTGTGGGGCCACTCACAACATTAAACATCACCCCTTCAATTTCCAGCTTCAGACTCATCAACCTGTCTGGTACTCTATTCACCTCTAGAACATTCCTCACAAACTCCTCTTTCAGGATAGCTCCTACTCCATTTCTCCTCCTATCTGACCCATGGTAAAACAACTTGAACCCTGCTCCTAAGCTTCTAGCCTTGCTACCTTTCCACCTGGTCTCCTGGACACACAGTATGTCCACCTTCCTTCTCGGCATCATGTCAATCAACTCTCTATCCTTCCCTGTCATAGTCCTAACATTCAAAGTCCCTACTGTCAGTCCTACATTCTTAGCTTTCCTCTTCTCTCTCTGCCTATGGACACACCTTCCTCCTCAAAGGCACCGGTGGTGGTAGTTGTTAACCCGGGTCCCTACAGATCTGGTATAGAAATCATTGTCACGATATGCATGTTTAATTTGGCGTGTGTTTTATGTCGGATGCCCTTCCTGACACAACCCTCTGCATTTATCCAGACTTGGGACTGGCACGAGAAGACACTGGCTTGTGCCCCCTTGCGGTTGCATTAAATCCTGAAAACTATATATTTTATAAAAAAAGGGAAAAATCATTTTCGTTTAAAAGTCTGCAAATTGTTTTAAAACATTAGGACAGTGGTATACTTAACACTGTTGCATCACTTCTTTTACAATGCCTTGCAAAAATATTCATACCTCTTGAACTTTCCACATTTTGTCATGTTACAACCATAAATGTAAATGTATTTTATGCAATAGGCCAACACAGAGTGCCACATAATTGTGAAGTGAAAGGAAATAATAAATCGTTTTCAAATAGTTTTTTAATAAATAAACATTAAACATGCATTTTTTGTCCACCTGTGCGTAATTGAATCTCAGTATAAATACACCTGTTAAGGAACGGTTAGCTTATAAAAAAATTATCTCAAGCTTTGAACATCTCAAGGAGCATTAAATAATCTATTTTCTAAAACGGAAAAAGTATAGCACAACTTCAAACCTACCGAGACATGGCTGTCTGACAAGGCTGGGCAAGGGAAGCGTTAATCAGAGAAGCAGCCAAGGGGCCCATGGTAAATCTGGAGGAACGGCAGAGAGCCACAGAAGTGTGGGTGAATCTGTCCGCAGGAAAACTAATAGGTGTGCAGTCCTTTATGGAAGAGTGGCAAGAAGAAAGCCATTGTTAAAAGAGAGCCATAAAAAGTCCTTTCAACAAGCCGTGGGGGGGACACGGCAAACAGAAGAAGGTGCTCTGGTCAGGTGAGACCAAAATCAAACTATTTGGCCTATTTGCAAAATGCATGTCACCCTGCACACACCCTCCTCACCATGAATTGTGGTGGCAACAACATGTTGTAGGGACAGGAGAGCTGATCAGAGTTGATGGGAACAAGGATGGAGCCATATACACGGCAGTCTTAGAAGAAAACCTGTTAGTCTGCAAAAGACTTAAGACTAGGGCAGAGCTACACCTGCCATCAGTACAATGACCCTAAACATACAGCTAGAGGTACAATAGAATGTTTTAGATATTTATTTAGATTTGTATTTGTTAGAATGGCCCAGTCAAAGTCCAGATCTAAATCCAATTGAGAATCTGTGGCAAGAAAATTGCTGTTTACAGACATTCACATCCAATCTGACTGAGTGTGAATTACTTTACAAAGGAGAATGGGCAATAAATTTCACTCTCTAGATGTGCAAAGCTGGAAAAGACATAACCAAAGAGACTTGCAGCTGTTGTTGCAGTGAAAGGAAGAAGTATCGACTCAGGGGCTGAATGAAAGTGCACTACACACTGATATTTATTTGTATTATTTTGAGAACCATTTGTCATTATTGTTCCACTCCACAAAAACTCCCACTAAAGTACATTTGTGTTTGTAATGTAACAATATGGAAAATTTTAAGGGTATAAATACTTTTGCCAGGCACTGTAATTAGTGCAGTTACATGGACTTGAGTAACATTGTAATAGGCTTTTTTGGGAAAGCTGATTTCTTAACTGTCAAGTTTCCAAAATCGCGTTAGGGGATTAGGGAAACCTGGTTTCCCCAGGCAGATTTCTGTCAGAGAATGTTGATTTCTTTGCCATGTATACGCGCAACCAGATAATCTGCTTTCCGCAACTCCGCCTGTGTAATATGAAAGGAAAGATAACTGATGGGGCATTGATTATTTATTTATTATTTTTTATTTACAGTTTCCGTTGTGGATCAGCTTTGTGTGTGTATATCCCCCTTTTTTCCTTGCTCTCTCTCTGTGCTGTCACTGGTACAACTCGAACACACATAAAACTACTTTTACCAGCTGAAGAGACCAGTGCTTCAATTTCCATTTCAAAAGTAAAATTCCAAACCCATTCATGCTTGATATAGGATTTTAGCTGCTCAACAGTTTAAAGCCTCCTTTGTTGTATTTTTCACCTGATAACTATTTTGTTCACTTACACTTAACTGCTGCCATTTTCTTAGTTGACATGAATGTTAGAAGAAGGCCAGAGTCAAAGTTGGATTGTTCTGCTTTGTGTCCTTTGCTATTCTGGTTATTCTTCAATCCTTTTTGATGTTGTGTTCCGTTTTCTTCCACGTCTCTCTGGTTTTTCTCAGGACATGTATAAGAGCTGTAAGAGGCATTGGATATCATTTTAGCTGAACAGCCTATAATTTTTTGTTCCTCTTTATAGGTTTTCCTCCAGTTTTTGTACAGTAATGGCAGACACTGTTATTTTTTTTGAACACACCCCTTTCAACTAATTGCCCAATTGCACAGCCTTAAGAGCTGCATACCATGAATGCTGGGTCTTGTTTGTTTTCTGAGAATCTACTGCACCTACTGGTAACTTGTTTGCCATGTAGCAATAAAAAATATACTAAAAACCTGGATCATTCTGGTTAGTCACATTGTACTGCTAATATTTTGAACAACCCTGTATGGTGAAGGGATCTATTTTAAAATATGTATTTCCAAATCAAACATTTTCTCTTAATACATACCTACTGATGCTTGTCTCTTTTTGATCCTAATGTTCTAGTGACAATATTTTCTACTCACTTCAGTGTAACGGATCATTTTTTCTTTCATCTAGAGTACTATTTAAGCCACCTCCTCCTTAAGCTTTTGCTGACAATCCTTCCTGCTAAATTACAGGATACATTTCCCCCCTAAATGTGACACCCACAAATGACTGGTAGGAACAAGCATCTTTTAATTTTCTGACTCACTGTTACACAAAAGGAAATTATGTGTGCTGGACCTGTCATTTGCCTTTTATTTTTACAAAATAAATGGTCCTAGATAAAATTTAAATAGTTAATTATTAATCACTGAGTGAGATTTACCATGATTATAGAAATCTGTATCACTGATCCTTTTTTCTCTTCTGTGATGTGATTCACTTTTAGAGCTGGTAGAGGGAGGGGGGCAGGTCTAGTTTGGAGGCTGTTAATAGACTTGACCAAAACTTACTTATTGAGTTATGTGACAAATCTGACTAAATGACAAGCTCACGATGTTTAACAAGTACACGCAAGCACCATCGCCAGAGCTGACATTACAATTTTACATTTAGATTGTTTGACAAGTCTTTTAATGACCTACATTTATTGGCATCTTTCTCACTTGCTACTGTACTGTACTGCACTGTACTACCACTTCTGTAACAATAAAGAAGTACTAATGTCTACTATAACAATACATTACAATACTCTACCGCTAGGACGTGTTTGTGTGTGTGTGTGTTTGTGTGAGATTGACAGAGAGGCAGACAGCTAAGACACTGCATCAGAACCACCACAACTGTAACTTCACATCTTTTAATCTCCATCAGTGCAATCGGTCAGCATTTCTACTCAGTCTGATAAATTAAAGAAATCTCTAGCTTAAGGGCCCCTGGTAGCCAAACGTTTACAGTGCATGCAATTTGACCACAGCATCCTGAGTTTGGGTCAGGATGTGGATCTTTTATGCGTATCAAACCCTCGTAAGCAGGAAAGAAGATGGATATTCAAAAAAGAGGGTTTGACTCCAAAAAGTTGGGAAGATGTGTAAAACGTTAATAGAAACAGAATGTGATAATTTGCAAATCTCATCAACCCATATTTTATTCACAATAGAACATAATTTGATTGCATCAACACATCTCCAAAAAGTTGTATGATGGTAATGTTTACCATTGTGTAGCATCCCCTCTTCTTTTAACAAGGAGACCAGTTGCTGGAGTTTTAGGAGATGCTCAACAGTCCTGGGCCTTTGTTGCTGGATTTTTAGTTTTATGATGCGCCAAATGTTTTCTATTTGTGAAAGGTCTGGACTGCAGGCAAGGCCAGTTCAGCACCCGGACCCTTCTCCTGGAAAGCCATGCTGTTGTGATGAATGCAGTATGTGGTGTAGCGTTGACAAATGCTCATCCATTTGTTTGTGATTTATGCCAGTTACTTTTCCAGCTTTTTGTTGCCCTTCTTTCCAACTTTTTGAGATGTGTTGTTGCCATCAAATTCAAAATAGTTTTATCATCTTATGTTGTTTATGTTCTATTGTGAATAAAATATGGGTTGTGGGATTTGCAAATTGTTGCTTTCATGTTTAAGTATATGGAATGAAGAATTATGTCACCCAGTAGAGTAATGTGTCTGACCGATATCCAAAAGCTATTTAAAACACAACTTTGGAGGGGTGCCACAGACTAAGAAGCTAACACTGATTGATAACTAACTAAACTTTAGTAGAGAAGATGTAATTTTGGTTTTGTGTCTGTGTGGTCATTGTGGTAAAAAAGGTTATAAAATCATAATTTAAACCTTACATTTCATCTGCAATAAGTAAGAAATAAGAACTGATGTGATCATACTGAATGCAGGACAAAAATGTGTATCTACATCTGGTTAAAGAGATTTTTTATTTTTGTCCTTTTGGCTTATCCCGTGAGTTCAGGGTCGCCACAGCACAGTTGTCCATATGTTGATTTGGCACAGTTTTTACGCCAGATGCCCTTCGTGACACAACCCTCCACAATTCTTAATGGGCTTGGACCAGCACTGCACAGCTGGGGAGGGGAATGGGCTGTTAGGGGTTCAGTGTCATGCCAGGAGACCCTTTGAGATATAGCCGGGACCGGGGATCGAGCCACTGACCCTGTGGTCCATGGACGACTGCCTTTACCAACTGAGCTACAGCTGCATCTGGCTTTATTAGTGTTTAGCACACAACCGTACAGAGAAACCATAAACTACCTTCTTATGTTTCTGGTATAAATTTACAGTTGCAGTTGGGTGTAAAACTTTGCATCCTCTGATTCTAAAATGGAAAAAGAATACAACAAAGTATTATTTTTATTTTAATTAATGCGTATCAGAATCGTCACACAAGTGTGCAAAAAAAACCCAATAAATTATATAATTGCAAAAATCTGCATCCCCCTTCATAAAACATTCTCTAATACTTTGTATGTCCTTTCTTTGCCTTTATATCCTCTAATCTCTTTGGGTACCCTGTAAGCACTGTTTGTATGCTTGTGTGGCACAACTGTTCCATATCTACCAGATTGTTTAATGGTCTGCCATATAGACTGTTTTTCAAATTTAATCACAGGTTTTCAATGGTATTAACTCTGGAGAGTGGGAAAGCAACAGTAAAACATTCATTTATACTTTTTAAATTATTCCTGAGTGGACTTTCCTATGTTAAATAGTAAATAGTCTGCACTTATATAACACTCATATAACTGACTCATTTCTAGCTTTTTGACTGATAATAGAACGCTTAAATTTAGAATCTTCTTATATTGAGCTGCAATTATTTTCTTCCTTGTACTTTATGCTGAGCTACAGTGCCTTATGCAGTGAGCCTCCATTATGTCTTACTGTAGGAATGGTGTTTCTGTCCTTATTATAGTATTTTTCTTGCCACCTGTCTCATCAAAGAACATAATATGTCTAGTGGCTTTTATAATTGTTGAGCTACTTCACTGCAAATTGCAGATGCTGTATACTGGCCAAGGTGTGCGTACTATGGTCTTCTACCTCCAATTACTTCTCTGAATTTGAGCTGTTTGTGCTCTGTGCATTAAACATGTTAAAATGGTAAAATCTATATTCCTACACATGCTCGAGTCTTTATCATTTAGTGATTGTTAATTTACAGCGTGCCATTTGAACATTTTGTAGAAAATGGAAATTGGGTTGAAAACACATTGTTCATAGAACCTAAATGTCTGTCATGTGACCCAGACATTACTTTATTTTGTGTGCCCCACAAACTCTAATGTCTGAGTGAACCAATGTGTTGATATAGCAACAAACTTTCTGGAGGGTTTAAAGCAAACAAGTAGACATGTTGAAGACCTTTCTACAGACACACACTCTTGACTGGCACAGCTTTGATGTGCTATAAACACAGTTCCTCACAGCAATCTTGTTGTGCCTCGTTCATGCTCCGATTAAGCACCACCCCTCACTGAAATCAAGTCAAGTTTTCATGTCTGACTCAGGCATGTGTTACATGGGGGAAACAGCAACACACTGTTGTCCAGAATTTGTATTGTTTAAACTTAATTTGTTTAATCTTTCATGAAAATGATACTTGCAGTACTTTCTACACTAATAACAGAAATATCATAGTCATTATATGGTTTTTCTTTAGCAAGCTTGGATGTTACTGGAGTGTAGAGAATCGGGACTATATTGTACTAAAAGCAGCTGTAGAGGCAGTGGATGATGACAGGATTGATATATTAGCCACTGTAAGAAAGGAATTTAGTTTCCTAGACTTACCCTGTGTTTTCCTTTAACCTCCTCGTTATTTTGCATCTTGCCCTTGGTGTGAACTTTGTTAATTCACCAATTCTGGAATGATTAGTGGTAAGGTTAAATATATTCCATTTGTACATAATCTGCCTGGCAGTAAGCTGGTGGAAGCTTTTAAAATTCTTTTTAACCCTTTACAGCCTGTTGAGCATCAACAACACATTTGAGGTCTCACTTTCACATCACATCTGACTCCAATTTCCCTTTTAAATGAATTGATAATCTCAGATGTTACTAAAGGGAAACGTCTAGTTTTCTGCCTTCTGCAGTGAGTGTTGGACTGTTCTGATGGTTTTACTTATTATATTTAACTAATTACTAAAAACTAATTACTATTTATTTTTCTTAATAGCCTCACAGTACAATCCAGTAATTGGCACAAAATCTGGCCTTTAACTGTCACTAAACATTAAAATTAACTGTTGATTTATTGAGTAAACAAAGTATGATTCAGTGGCCTACTCCCTGAGTCTAGATGTAATGTGTTATTCATAATTTCCCACTGATTGCTTTTGATTCATTATCATTGTCTAAGCATAAAATTTGGAGTATGCTATCTTCTCCTTGTGCAGTTCTTCAATTTCTCTGAGAGGTTATTCCTAGCAAAAATTAGATAATGGCTATAACATGAGTTGCTATTCAAGCTGGCACTGTGGAAAAGGGGCTGCTTGTTGTTTTTACCCTCAATTTTGGCCTCTGTTCATTAGTCCAATACAGAATGATGAACCCCGGCGTCTCTCGTGTTGTTTCGGGTCAGCTTTGCTTTTACATTGTGTAACTGGCAGGAAAATTTGGATATCTGTCTACTCTTCTCCAACAGTGTTAACACCAATCTACGACTCATCCCTGAGACCTGTAGAACACCAGAAGCTACACACTCTGGTCGGTCGGCCATCCGCAAGTGCAGACAGGTTGTGTCGCGATTCATAAACAAATGCGGGGGGAGCACGGAGGGCTAAAGACTAAGCTTAAGCTAACAAGACACTGACTTTCTTCACCCAGCACTTTCCACGCTAATGTGTGGTCACTGGTGAATTAGATGGGTGAAATATGGCTCTTCATCACCCACAGTAAGACACTTTTAATATATAATATTATATAAATAGACTGTAATATCATGACCTTCACTGAAACATGGTTACACGGTGGCGTACACGACAATGCTATTGAGCTAGCTGGATGCTACACACTCCAGGTGGATAGAATGGCAGGTGAATCCGGTAAACCCAGAAGCATTAGACTGTGCATTTATGTTAAGCTTGGTGTATAGATTCTGTTATTGTTGGGAAACACTGCTGAGCTAACCTCGATTTCCTCTTGTATAAATGCATGTGAGATTTTTAACTGGTGAGAGAATTCACTTCCGCAATTATTTCTTCTTCTTGTAATGCTTCACGCGTCATTTCAAAGGATAGATGATATTGTATACATATATTTGTGCTGGCAACCTCTTTATGACCTTCTTCTTTTTCTTCTTCTTTCGGCTGTTCCCTTTCAGGAGTCGCCACAGTGATTCATGTGTCTCCATCTAACCCTGTCCTCTGCATCCTCTTCTCTCACACCAACTAACTTCATGTCCTCTCGTCCTACATCCTACTACATCCATAAACCTCCTCTTTGTTCTTCCTCTAGACCTCCTGCCTGGCAGCTCCAACCTCAGCATTATTCTACCGATGTAATCACAGTCTCCCCTCTGAACATGACCAAACCACCTCAATCCTGCCTTTCTGACTTTATCTCCAAAACATCTAACATCAGCTGTCCCTCTGACGTATTCTTTCCTGTCCATCCTCGTCTCTACCAAAGAGAACCTAAGATTCTTAAGCTCTGCTACCTCCAGCTCTGCCTCCTGTCTTTTCTTCAGTGCCACTGTCTCCAAACAACATTGCTGGTCTCACCACCGTCTTGAACACCTTTCCTTTCATTCTCGCTGATACTCTTTTATCTCACAACACACCTGACACTTTTCTCCACCCGTTCCAACCTGCTTGAATACTCTCCGTTGCTCTGGACCGTTGACCCTAAGTACTTAATGTCCTGCACCTTCTTCACCTCTGCTCCCTGTAACCTCACTGTTCCACCTGGGTCCCTCTCATTCACACACATGTATTCTGTCTTGCTGCGGCTAAGCTTCATTCCTCTGTTTTCCAGAGCAAACCTCCACCTCTCTAGATTTTCCTCCACCTGCTCCCTGCTCTCACTACAAATAACAATGTCATCTGCAAACATCATAGTCCAGGGAGATTCTTGTCTAACCTCATCTGTCAGCCTGTCCATCACCAGAGCAAACAAGAAGGGGCTCAGAGCCGATCCTTGATGCAGACTCACCTCCACCTTGAACTCCTCTGTCACACCTACAGCACACTTCACCACGGTCTTACAGCTCTCATACATGTCCTGCACCACTCTCTTTTTAGTGTCCAACCTAGCATACAAGTCCTCATATGATCTTTGTTTGGCCCTTGCCACCTCTACCTTTACCTAACGCTGCATCTCTCTGTCTACTCTCTTCAGTCCTCTGTGTCCCGCTTCTTCTTATCTAACTTTTTTTTATACACTCCTGAACTTCTTCATTCCACCACCAATTCTCCTTGTCTACTTTCCTCTTTCCTCTTCCAGATAAGTACCACCGAGTGCCCTTCTACCTGTCTCCCTGATCCAATTAGCTGTAGTGGTCCAGTCATCTGGAAACACTTCCTGACCACCCAGACCCTGTCTCAGCTCCTCCCTGAAAACTACGCAACATTCTTCCTTTTTCAACTTCCACCACTTCGTCTTCTGCTCTGCTTTTGTCCTCTTAATCTTCCTCACCACCAGAGTTATTTTACACATGACCATCCTGTGTTGTCTGACTACTCTCCCCTACCAATACTTTGCAGTCACTGATCTCCTTCAGATTACGTCTAAACAAGATGTAGCCCACCTGAGGGCTTCTACCTCCGCTTTTATACGTCACTCTTTGTTCCTGCCTCTTCTGAAAGAAAGTTATTAATACAGCCATTTCCATCCTCTTTGCAAAGTCTACCACCATCTGTCCTTCTGCCTTCCTGTCCTGAAGACCAAACCTGCCCATCACATTCTCATCACCTCTGTTCCCTTCACCTACATGCCCATTGAAATCTGCACCAATCACCACTCTCTCACCTCTGGGGATGCTCTGAATAACTTCATCTAACTCACTCCGGAATCACTCCTTCTCTTCTAGGTAACATCCTACCTGTTGGACACAACCACTAACAGCATTTAACATCACACTTTCAATTTCCAGCTTCAGACTCATCATCCTGTCTGATACTCTTTTCACCACTAGAACATTCCTCACAAACTCATCTTTCGGGATAACTCCTACTCCATTTCTTTTCCTATCTGACCCAACTTGTTGACCACAACTTGTTGACCCCAACTTGAACCCTGCTCCTAAACTTCTAGCCTTGCTACCTTTCCACCTGATCTCCAGGACACACAGTATATCCACCTTCCTTCTCTGCCTCATGTCAACCAACTCTCTAGCCTTCCCTGTCATAGTCCTAAAATTCAAAGTCCCTACTGTCAGGCCTACACTCTTAGTTTCCCTCTTCTCTCTCTGCCTACGAATACACCTTCCTCCTCTCCTTCTTTGGCCAACAGTAGTCTAATTTCCATTGGTACCTGTAGGTCAACAGCACTGGTGGCAGTCGTTATTAACCTAAAAAGGCTCACCAGCGACTCTTCTTGTTGAGTATAGTGAAGAAGATCCACCTTTCTTCAGCCATCCTGGTGAACTTCTATCACAGTATGGCATGGGAACTACAGTGTGGCTGAGTGCAAGGCACTGCAGCAGGTGGTGAAAACTGCCCAATGCATCACAAGGACTCCAATTCCAGCCACGCATGACATCCAGAGGAAACACTGCCTTTTTATAGAGAAGTCTGGAAATTTACTCAGTGGAAATCACCAGCTCACCAGCTCAGCTGACACCCATATAGGCCACCAGATCTTTCTGCCTGTGTCTGATGAACTAGTCCTATTATGTAGGACTATGTATGTATCATGCTGCTTCTGTACTACTGACTCTATCCTTTCTGTTTAGCTCAGTTTTAGTTTGGCTAGGTGTTGTGTCCTGGTAGCACAGAGAAAAGTTATTTTTCAGGCAGTGATGATGGCTGATGACCAGAGTAAACGGACCAACAGTGATACTGAGTGCAGCAGGTTACTTTGAGAACAAGAACGACAGTGAATTAGATTGATTTTCAGAACCAGGTTATGATGTGACATTGACCCACCATCTAAAGCTCAGCCTATGGGTGAAAGGCAGTTTTTGGGAAGAGGAGGAATTTGCCGAGGTTGTTGGCTTCCAAGATTAATTGAGAGTGGGTAACTATAACCCACATTGGAACAGTGAGCCAGGGTAAAGAATCATCTGACTTATGATGTTATGCCATTACTGGCATATCCTGAACAATAAGTAAAGGAAGCAGTTTTTTGTTTTTGTTCGGTTTGTTTGTTTTTTTTGACGTTTTTAAATTCAACTTTATTTATATAGCACCAATTCACAACAAAGTCATATCAAGGCACTTTATTATTAAAAGTCAAGACTATAAAGATGTATAGAGAGACCCAACAAATTTTCCTTGAGCAAGCCCCAATAGTGGCGCGGAAAAACTCCCTTCTGGTTTACTACCTCCAGTAGAACCAGGCTCAGGGTGGGCGGCCATCTGCCTTGACTGGTTGGGGTGAGTGGAAAGTGGAGAGAGAAATGAAAATGGCGACTAGAAGCAACCACAAACATTGGGCAGGTTGGTAGGACCAGTAGCTGTGCACTGGAAAACACAGAGCTCCAGACCTGGGGTAACGTGCCAAAAGTTACAGAGAGAGGAAGACAAAGAAGGAAAAGGACAACTATGGGGGAAAGAACACACAAAGTTAATATCAAACAGTGGTGACAATAAATGTGGGGTAAGAGAAGAGGAGAGAGGGGCGAGAGGAGGAAAGGAGCTCACTGCATCGAGGGGTGGGTCCCCAAGCAGTTTAAGCCTATAGCAGCCTGACTATAACTATAAGATTTATGAAAGAGGAAGGTTTTAAGCCTAAACTTAAAAGTAGAGAGGGTGTCCGTTTCCTGAATCTGAGCTGGTTCCACAGGAGAGGAGCTTGATAGCTAAAAGCTCTGTCTGCCATTGTACTTTTGGAAATTCTGGGAACCGCAAGTAGGGCTGCATTCTAAGATCTAAGTGGGCTGTTGGGATGATATGGTACTATGAGGTCTTTTAGATATGATGGAGGGGGGGCATTTAGAGCTTTACATGTAAAAAGCAGGGTTTTTAAATTCTGTCAAAGATATTGTCATAAGCTAACGGAGAGAAGCTAGTTAAGGCGAAATATGATATTTCTTGCTAATTGCAGCGCTGACACCCTTGATCACAACATAAAGCAACTGCAGTAGGTTGGTTTAAATGTTATGTATTAGATAGATTCCAATTTGTACATGCCAATGATGAATCCTGCACGCATGCAAAGGTTAGTTATGGACTTCCACAAGGTTCAGTGTTAGAGGAGTTTGAGTCTGTAGCTGTGGAAGTACATGATTTTTTACACATGTCGAAGTGTCCTTAAGCAAGACACTGAACCCCAACTTAGTTGCTCCCGGTGAGTGTTGGCCAGCTGCATAGCAGCTCCCCAATCGGTGTATGAGTGTGTGTGTGATTGTGAGTGTGAATGGGTGAATAAGAAGCAGTGTAAAGCGCTTTGAGTGCCAATACGTAGAAAAGCGTTATATAAGTGCAGAACATTTACCATAAATTCATGGCTCCTTAACTCTTGGTAGTAAAATTCAGTTTGTAAAATGTTAAATAGTGAAGGTATCATAAGTATTAGCTAATTTTTCCTTGGGCAGGAATATCATGTCTGTAGCCAGACATGTTACATTTGTTTATTTTTTGCTGTGGTACTGACACTGGTTTAAAAAATTGTAGATTATCAGTGGTACCAAACCCAATTTATGCAACAGTGACAACCTTAATTTGAACACAAGAGATACTTTTTGAAGTGATAAAATGTAGGTGATCTGATACAAAAGAAGTAGCTCAGTTGGTAAAGTTGGTAAAGTCGTCCACAGACCACAGGGTCAGTGGTTCGATCCCGGGTCCCGGCTATATGTCAAAGTGTCTCTGCGCAAGACACTGAACCCCTAACAGCCCATTCCCATCCCCAGCTGTGCAGTGCCGGTCCAAGCCTGGTAGAAATTGGGGAGGGTTGCGTCAGGAAGGGCATCCGGTGTAAAACTAATTTGAACAGAAGAGATACTTTTTGAAGTGGTAAAATCTGATACAAAAGAAACTGTGTTGTTAAATACATCAAATAAAAGCAGCTTTTAATGTGATATCCATCTTAAAACCAATACTTTTGGAGAACACTGTATAGATACTGCCCTGTAGTATCAAGGTGTCATAAAGGAGCAACACTAGTTGGCTGAGGTGCATAAAACACAACAGGGAACAGTATGAAAGGATCACTTTGTGGCTGGCTTTAATTTTCTTTTTACTAACCCGGTGTCCTGTCCATGCCCAATGGAGTCATAACATCCCCTCTTCTCAGTAATGACACCTTGGGGTGAAATGTCTAACTAATAATAACAGCAAGCCAAAGTTGGAAAAGGATATCAGTACTCTAAAATCTAAACTTAGATTGAATTTTAACCTAGTTTGCCAGCTGACAGAGAAGGACATCCAGGACTGATCTCTGTAGTCTCAGTGATATATATTTGCCTGCACTCTGAAAAACACAATTTTTGTTTTTAGTCCTGTGCCACACTTTACTCCCTTCTTATGTTTTTGCATGCCTGGGCATACTAGAATATCTAGGGCATGACTTTATGGTGATTTATAATCTTGTTATTAAAGTATGAACCCAATCAGTGGGACTGGTTCAAGAAGTGGGTTTGTTGCATGCCCTCAACATAAGCACTTTATGATAAACCACTATATGGTAATAGAAAAAAGTTCCGGGTCTGAAATAATTGTATTTAAAATGTAAGGGTATTGTATTTTGCACTTGTTTAGTTTTCTTTTTAACTCGAAATAATGTGTAAAACTGGACTCAAACAGTTTTAACAGCGCTACAATGCTTGGCTTCTGACAAAAACTGACCAAGAGCCAGAGAGTTGAGTAAAGACAAATCTCAGTAAAGAAGAATGCTTTAGTACTTCCTACCCTCCAGCTCAGCCTTGGCAATGATTAATTGCTTCATCTGGGCCACTAAAGGTCTGTGTCCCTGCTCTACACTAGTCCGGTATCTTCATGCTGTTGTATAAATGTATAATGCGGGTGTTTACAGACCCATATCCAAACTCCCCTTTATTTTTAAAATCGTTGGAAATGTAGGTGCAAAGCATTTATATGACCACCTGTACAAAAATAAATTGTATTATAGCCACCTCTACTTATTCTCTTAGACCATTGATCACAGCATTTTATTACAGAGACTGGAACATGAACCAAAATCATTGTCAGACCTAATGTCACTGCTCTGTATTAGAAATAATAATAAATAATACATTTTATAATAATAAATAAGTAATATTTTTTAAAACATCAATATACTTTCATAGAAATGATTGTGGAGCTTCTCCTGGTTTAATGCTTTACTGTAGCTTGACTTGCTACTTACTATATTAATACCATCAACACATCCTAATACTTTAAGGGCTGTTCAGTGGGGATCCCAGATTTGACTTTCTTCTTTTTTATAACGCCAGTAACCACCATGCTTCAAAGTATCTTGTTGAAATAGGTTTGAGGAAAGGTGTCGGGTCTTTAGTGCATCCGGAACAGCTTCCTTGTACATGTCCTTGGTGTAGAAAATGGGTTAATAAAAACCAGCCTCTGCATATCATGGGTTGCATCTTTACTGTTGATGATTTGTGTGAATTTTCACCTCTAAATGCCTTTGTGTGCTACTAAAGCTTCATTGACATACAAAGTGTCAAGCCTCCTTTGCATGGCAGTGCACACCTCCCTCTGTACTATAACAGAATAGTAATGAGTATAGTGTACAGCTAGGGCAACATAATGAAATAGAAACAAACTCCCTCTGCCCAATCAATACAGTTGTGTCCTCCCTGGTAAGGCAAAAGCCATTTAGTCCACAGTACACGGTGCACTCCTGTCAGGATAATGTGGATGGTTTTGACCCATGGCCTCTCTTGATTATCATGTCAAGAGAGAGGTAGAAAGATTTACACACCAGAAGTAGCTCTTCATCTTGGTTCTTGTGTGCGACTTTGTGGCCATACAAGGATTGTTTATGCTCAGTGTGGTTTCCTTAATAACTCTCTGCTCTTTTTAGCTCTGAAAGCTGATGGAAAATTGGCTCTTTTATCTTCTTCTCAGTCATATAAATGTTTAAATGTTTAAAATAAAAGGTGCTAAATCTCCACTTAAAGCTCCCGGATGAACAGTGGCTGATGCATTCCCATCTCCTTTCTCATGTCCACTATCATCTCTTTCATCTTGTCCGTGTTGAGGGTGAGGTTGTTGTCTCCACACCATGACACCAGACTGGCCACCTCCCTCATGTAGGCTGCCCTCGTCACAGCCAGCAATGCGTCCTATCACTGCGGTGTTGGCCGCGAACTTCAGGATGATGTTGTGACACAGTCATAGGTGAACACGGTGTAGAGGATGAGTACACAACCCTGTGGAGTGCCAATGTTTGTAATGATGCCGGCTGAACTCCTGTTACCAATCCTGACAGACTGAGGCCTGCCAGTCAAGAAGTCTAGGAGCCAGTCACAGAGGGTGGGGTGCAGACAGTGGACAGTTTGTGGGTAAGTTTGTGAGGGATGACCGTGTTGAAGGCAGAGCTGTAGTCTATGAAGAGGTATGAGTCCTTATTTTCTAGATGAGAGAAGGAGTAGTGGATGGCAGCAGCGATGGCATCCGAGGTGGACCTGTTGGACCGGTAGGCATACTGCAGGTGGTCGATAGTGTCTGGTATGCTGCTCTGAATGTGGGCCAGCACCACTCTCACGAAACACTTCATAATGATTGGAGTGAGTGCCACTGGCCTGTAGTCATGGCAGGTGGGTGGGCTCTTCTTAGGCAGGGGGACGATGGTCATGGTCTTAAAGCACAAAGGAACGGTGCACTGGCTGAGGGAGAGGTTGAAGATGGAGGTGAGAACATCAGCCAGCTCGTTGCAAAGCCAGCTAAATGCAAGAGACCGAGCACACAGCATGTGACGTACCTGACTGTTTATCCAGGGCTTCTGGTTTGGAAACTTCCTGATTTGTATGGTGGGCATGATGTTATCAACACAAGTGCTGATGTACCCAGTCACTTATTCAGCATAAACTTGCACGCTGACGGAAGAGTCCTCCAGAGTGGCTGCAGCTTTAAACACATCCCAGTCCGTCAGAGCAAAACAGTTAAGCAAGGTGCTCTCAGTATCTGGGGTTCAGAGTTTAACCAGTTTGGTGACGGGGTGTGTTTGTTTCAGTCTTTGCCTGTAAGCAGTGTACAGGAACAAAGACATGTGGTCTGAGTGTCAGAAGTGGGGGCGGGGTGCAGCCCTGTACGCACCATGTATGTTGCTGTAAACATGATCCAGAGTGTTCTTATCACGGGTGGGAATGTCCACATGCTGGTGGTATTTGGGGAGAACAATCCGTAAACTACACTGGTTGAAGTCGCCAGCAACAATAAAAACAGCATCAGGATGAGCCGTTTCTATCGCGCTGATGACGTCATGGAGTTTGCTGAGTGCTGCAGTGGAGTTAGCTCGCGGGGGGATATAAACAGCGGCCAAAAACACAGCTGTAAATTCCCTCGGTAGATAATGAGGACGGCACTTCAGCCGTAGAAACTCCACATCTGGCGAACAGTGTTCATCAACTCTGTATATCTCCACACCACGAGTTGTTGACAAACACACACACACCTCCCCCTTTAGCCTTACCGGACGCGGCCGTTCGATCACCTCGGTGAACAGAGTGAGTCTGTAGCTGAAGCGCATCCTCTGGGACTTTGTCTGAGAGCCAGGTCTCGGTGAAAATTAGGGCGCAGCACTCTCTGATTTCCCATTGAGTGGTAATCCTGGCACATAGCTTGTCCAGTTTGTTTTCCAGGGACCGCACATTCGCTAGAAGGGGGCTAGGTAGCGGAGGTCCCCTCTTGCCTCGCTTGCGTTGCCGCTAGGCACAGGTCAATCTGACACATTTTGATTTTAGTTGAAACCAAAACAGATAAAAGAAGATGAATCTTTATTGTTGTCTTATAAACATATAAATAATAATAATATTAATACATTTAATTTATAATCCATTTTTCAGTTTCCACTATTCAATTTGCTGTGTTAAACTTAATGCATTCTATCTTTTTTGTCATGGTCGAACTTTTCTGCTTCAAGCTATGACCAGTGCGCAACAACTGTATGGAGCTGGAACTGGCTCATTTGTTTATGGTCCCGGGGGGGGGCACAAATTCCCTGCAGGGATGTTTTGAGGCCACAGATTGGAAAACACTGAGACACATGTTGAGGACATTAATGGATTGACAGGCTGCATTGCAGATTACATCAACTTCTGTGTTGACATCTGTATACCAACAAAAACTGTCCGCTGCTTCCCAAACAACAAGCCATGGGTCACCAAAGATGTTTGACAATTTGATGTGCCTCATATCCACCCCCTAAGAAGCTTCACCAAAGGTGCCCACATCTCACCCTTGCATGACTTAAACACCACTCCTGTCTCTGCAGCAGTGACCATCTCAGCAGAGCAGGTAAGGAGGCTGCTCTCATCCACCTGCTTCACCATATTTACACCCACCTGGACAAGCCTGGGGGTCTGTAAAGATTATATTCTTTGACTTCTGCAGTGCTTTTAACACAATCCAGCCTTAAAGAGCATGCTCATTGGTCTGCACTTATATAGCACTTTTCTACCTATTGGCACTCAAAGCGCTTTACACTGCTTCTTATTTACCCATTCACACTCACAATCACACACACACACACTCATACACCGATGGGGTAGCTATGTTATGCAGCTGGCCAACACTCACCGGGAGAAACTAAGTTGGGGTTCAGTGTCTTGCTCAAGGACACTTCGACACGTGACTTGAGGAGCCAGGGATTGAACCAACAACTGTGGGATTGGTGGACAACCGCTCTACCTTCCTGCGCCACAGTCGCCTCATTGACACCCCCATTGTTGTCTGGATTTTAGACTACCTCACTGACTGACCCCATTATGGCCATCTGCAGAACTGACACTGACTTGCAGCACAGGTACTCTCCAAGGGACAGTCCTATCTCCCTTTCTCTTCACACTGTATACCTTCTGACTATACTACCTATATACCTTCTGACTACAGGTACAACTCAGAGTCCTGCCATCTTCAGAAGTTTTCTGGTGGCTCTGTGGTTGTTGAATGTATTTAGGGGGGAGACATCACAGCATATTGATCAGTGGTGGACAGTTGTGTTAACTGGTGTGAGCTCAAGCATCTCCAGCTCAACACCAGTAAAACAAAGGAAATTGTGGTGGACTTTAGGAAGTCCGGGAATCCTGTCAATCCTTTTTCAATATGGGGAGAGGGGGTGGAAGTAGTTTTGGAGTACAAATACATGGGTGTACACCTGGACAATAAACTGGACTGGTCAGTTAATGCAGCATCAATATACAGGAAAATGCAGAGCCGGCTGCACTTTCTAAGGAGACTAAGGTCCATCAACATCTACAGCACCATGCTGTAGATGTTTTGTGAGTTTGTGGTAGCAAGCACCATCCTCTATGCTGTGGTTTGCTGGGGCAGCAGTATTAAGGTGACCGACAGAACGGACAAACTAATAAGGAGGTTCTGGGGGAGAAGGTGGACCCTCTGCATGTTGTGGCTGAGAGGAGAATGTTTACATTTACATTTAGTCATTTAGCAGACGCTTTTATCCAAATCGACTTAGAAGCAAGGTACAAGGCAAGCAACAATCTAAGTCAAGGAGAAAACATCAAAGCAAAGTGCTATCAGAAAAGTGTTCACATTTCACAAGTTAAAAGTGCGAGAAAGAGCACTTTTTTTTTTTTTTAAATGGATTTAAGTGCATAGCAAGATGCGGAAGAGTTCTGTTTTCAGCAGTTTTTTGAAAATTGGGAGTTTGCTGAGCGTGCAGAGTTTGGTAGCTCGTTCCACCATCGTGGGATCATTGCGCTGAAAAGTATTGCTTGGTGTCTTCTGTGTGGTGCTGGGACCACCACACGTCGTTCGTTGGCAGACCGCAGCAGACGGGAAGGATTGTAAACTTGAATGAGTGACTTGAGGTAAGCAGGAGCTGTTGAGTTAACAACCCTGTAAGCAAGAGACAGAGCTTTGAACCTGATGCGAGCAGCTACAGGAAGCCAGTGTAGAGATCTGAAGAGTGGTGTGACATGGTCCTTTTTGGCTCGTTAAAAATGAGGCGAGCTGCTGTGTTTTGGATCATCTGCATGTTGTCCAAACTCCTCTCAATCCTGGACAATTCCTCCCACCCACTCAACTTCATGCACTTTCAGCCAGAGACTGATCACAATCAAGTGCTCCACAAAACGCCACAGAAGATCTTTCTCCCAGTGGCCATTAAACAGTTCACTTCTTGTGTAAAAAGGAGGGGAAAATGGTCAAATGGACAATTAGTATTGTTTTTATTTAATTTGTGTTTACTCCTCTAGCTGGGTTTTTTTCTTAATTGTTGATCAGTAGTTTGTACATGTTGTCTACGTTTGGAAGCTTTTTCATTTTATTTTATGTGGAGAGCAGCTGTAACGAGAGAGAGAGTAACAAGGCAACAAAGTTTCCCTATGGGATCAATAAAGTTGTTTTAATCATAAATCTTGAAAATGGAGCATAAAGCATATAAATATTAATACTAAACAAACAAGGAGGAGTTCTTTAAAAGCTTTCTTGAAGATGTAAGGCAGGTCCTTTTTAAAAGTGGCTACATCTGTGGCCTTCAGATGTTCAGGAAGGGAGTTTCACAGGCGGGGGATGGCTGAGCAGAAAGCTTGATATCCCACAGTCTGTAACTTAGTTCTGGCAGTATGTAGGAGGTGGGCGCTTGTACAAAGGAGATTGCAGGATGAAATCCGCTGATTAAGCTCTTTGAGGTAGGCCGGGGTGTTGCCATGGATGAACTGATTAGTTTGTAACACAATTTTATAGTGAAGGGACTTTGAGGATAAGAGTGATGTGCTCATGTTTACACACACTCATCATCCTGGCAGCACTGTTTTGTATATGCTGGAGCTTTTAAAGATTTTTGCCTGGGATTTCGATGAGCAGTGCATTGTAATGGTCAAGACTGGAGGATACAAAGCCATGGACGAGCTATTCTGCATCAGATAGTGTGAGACTGGGGCAGAGTTTAGCAAGGTTTTTGAGGTGGAAAAAAACAGTTTTACACAGATGTAAAAAAAGATGTGGTTATATAAAGGTTATGTGAGGATCCAGTCTCACATCGAGGTTGGTAACTGTAGATGAAAGGTGAATGTCCTGTCCGTAAAATGTGAAGGTGTTTATGAAAGACAACTGGACCTGATGTGGGGTGCCGATCAGTATGGCTTCAGTTTTTTAACTGTTGTAATTGGAGGAGGTGATGGCTCATGCCTGCCTTTATCTCATCCGGGCAAGTGGTCAGGGTGGACAGTGGGGATGACTGTGATAAAGATGGCAGGGCAACAGAGGGGGTTGATTCGTTCTTGATGCAAAGCTGTGTGTCATCAGCCTTGCAGTGGAAAGAGATTCCATGCCGGTTGATGACATGAAAGAGAGGGACCAGCCAGTCCAATGTCACAGTGGAGTCGCCTGAGGAGGATGCAGTGATCCACAGTGTCAAAGGCTGCAGTTAGGTCAAGGAGAATGAGTAGAGAGGGTTAGCCAGCATCTGCTGCAATCCAAAGGTAATTTATGAACCTGACCAGAAATTACATTATTATCGGAGACACCAAGGTCATATACCAGCAGGCTGCTAATGGGGGCAGAGTCCGTGATGATAAAATCTAAACCGTGCCGTCTGGGTGGGGAGATCAATATGCTGTGCAAGGTTTAGACAGTCTAGTAGTTGCAAAAATTCAGCTGCTAAGTGGCAAGAGGTGGTGTCAACATGGATATTCAAGTCTTCAAGCATATAATACTTGAAGACTTGACGTTATAAATGTTGCCAGATGTAGAACAAAGTGTTGAGAGAAGGTCATGCATCTCTGAAATGAAGACTGAGTTTGGTTTGGGTAGGCGGTAGATGAGTAATATTGTCATTGGAAATGGCGTTTACATTTGAAAGCGAGGCATTCAACTGAGGAGAGTTCAGGTAGAGCCAAAGGAGACAGTTTTATTTCATTACAGTGTATCACTACCAGGCCACCACCACGCCCAGTACTATGTGCCTTCTGCAGGTATATATAACAGCAGGACAGGCTTCATTAATGGCAGAGTAAACCTCTGCCTGGTGCCAGTATTCAGTGAGGCACAGGAAATCAATTCCTTTCTCCACGATATGGTTGTGGATAAGGCATGATTTATTTGTCAGGGATTATACATTAAACTGTTTTGATATTTGATAAACTGGTAAAACACTGTAAGGATCAAAGCACACTGAGATCCACTCCCTGTCCCCTGGTCTACCAGCAGTCCGGAGGTCTCGCAGTGATTCCAGCACTAATACCTCCAATATCTGCACTGATCTGATGACGTGTCAGATGTGCGACGAAGCGCCTGGGGAACCAGATGGATGAGATGGAGTCTGGCTTACCAAGCTGAGAGCAAACAAACTTTTGACGGGAGCTGCGTTGAATGTAGTGGGGTCTGTGCAGGATTCACAGCTGTTTTATGGTTGTGGACCATAAAACAGCTGGACCTCCCTCAGTGGATCCTGGTTGTGGACAGTTTTAGCCTGGAGCTAACTATCAGCTGCAGGCTGGAGACACCGAGATGCAAACCCACAAGTCCAGGCAGAGTGGTCCACAGCATGAAGACGCCAGGACAAGCAGGCTGTGAAGAGTGGTGGAGAGAGTTGAATCCCGGCAAGGTATGGCTGGAACAGTCGGGATAGCTGTATGACCGCAGAGGCTGATGCTGGGTGCTGGTTGCTCCTAACCAACGCAGACTAGCTGGTGGCCATGACCAGGCTGAAAGAAAATCCAGAACTGAAGCAACACCAAGAAACTGCTAGAACCTGCCAAAAGTGCAGCAAGAACAGTAGATCTCCCTTTATTGGACGGAGAAGCGGCAACCAAAATACAGCAGTGTCCTCTTTTTCTCCTTCATATACATACAATAAAAACAATAAAAAGTAAAACTAGTTTTTGCATTTAACCCATCCCTCTGAGGGGAAGCAGTTGAAAGCCACAGGCAGCGTTTGGGGAGATAATTATTAAATGTGTCACTCAAGGTGCCTGGGTGTGGGATTTAAAAACTGAGACTTCTACACCAACCCTGAGAGTCCACCAGAGAGTCTGTTACTATATGACATGGAGGAATTAACAGCTTAAAGAAAAAAATTGTCTTGTGTAAAAAGTCTTTGGGACAGAAAAAAAAATAATAAAACATTTAAAAACAATTCACCACCGATTTTAATGTGTAGTGGTGATGGATAGTCAGACAAACCCCCAGAACTACAGTTTCACCAGAAATCAGCTACAAGCAAGTACATTCAGGCATTCTCTGTATGTGTGCGGGGTCGGTTATATTAAAATGTCAGCAACACAAAGATTTGGAGATTTGATTCTATTGATAGGAAACATCCTCATTAACTGTAGTATATAGATCCTATTCATGCAGAAGTAGAAGTCTCTATCCAAAATTTCTCTGACAGGTTTTTATTTTATCCAAAGACTATTTCTCATAACGCATCTATCACAAATATTTCTATTTGTAACCTCTGTAAATCTACCACCTCTGAGCATTTACCAGCTTCACTTTAGTGCCTTCCTTCATAGCAAACAATTCAATCAGACTCTCGCATGTTTCCCCATGACCTTTTTCAACCAATTAACCAACGCTCCTGTAATATCACTCATCACATTTTGTTTAAACCCACAACAATTTAGTATTGGGTTGTGGATATAAGATTCCATTTTCTATTGACTTACTTTTGAGTCATGAGGGGAAAGGTCCCCACTGACCATCCTGGCAATGACTGGGCAATAGGAAGGTTCCACCTGTGAGGAGATACACAGAGACAGTCAGCCATTCACTCTGACGTTCACACCTACAGGCAGTTTGGAATCACCAGTTACCTAATTCCATAACTGTGAACTGTAGAAGAAGCAGCCAGTGAAAACTCTTGCAAGCACAGGGAGACCATGGCATGTTCAAACATGTAAACTTTTGGAAGTTTTGAGCCATGAGTGTTAATTATTCCACTATGCAATCTAGCTTTATCTCTGGTTATACAACTCTGTTGTCCAAAAACTATTGAACACAGCAGTAAGCCTCACTGTTTCATTGGGTGACTTCTTTCTTCTTTAATAAGATTATGCGCTCACTAGGTTATATAAAAACAGTTCACTGACCATCACTTTTAGCCATGGAAAGTCAGGGCACATGCTTGCTTAAGTTGTTTTAAACATTCAACTCTTTTTTTTTTTTTTTTTTTAAGATTAGAAAAAAATCACCCAACTATTCATATTACAACCTCTCAGATTTATAATTTGAGGATAGTACCTGCCCCCCGTTTGGGAAATATTGAAGTGGCTACCTAACTGTATGCAGGATAAAAGCTGAAACCTGGAGCTCACCATGGAGGGTTGTAAGCAAGCTCCTTAACAGGTAATAGTGCACCATCTGCAATAAGTGTTTATGCATGTGCAAGCCCTGCTTGTGTTCACATTTTTGCTTTCCAAACTGTAGTAGGTTCTGTGGACCAGTCTTCAGCAGCACAGAGAAGGCTGCTGTTGAACAAAGTAAGCAAATCCAAATGTGACAGTTTTCTGCCAAATGTTTAGCTCCAGAATAAATAATTAGCAAATTAAAATTGATGTTGTTTTTGATCTTTAGAAATATCATGGTTGTGTAATTATTAGTGTGTGTTGGAAGGAGGTGAAGAAGAAAGTGGTTGGCTCGGGGTAGCTTCTGACCAATGAGCTAAAGACTAAAGGTCGATCAATATACGTAAGCATCTATTCGGACCTACGCTCAGATATGTTTGCACGTGTTTTTTTATATTTGCACAGCAGACGAAGATGTCCACGAGAGGACAGTATCATGTTTAAAAAACCTAAATTTGGTCAAAATGAAGAAACATTCTGGAAATAGAATTTAAATGCACGTGTTGTACAGTTCACAACGCTCGAGTCTGTAAAGGTAAGCACGGGTTTCAATGAAGAAATGGACCCAATGAACTTTTTCAGACCTCTGTAGGAATAGTTCTTTGGTAAGTTTGATATACTGAATCTAGCTTCACAGCAGTAAAGAGCACAAAATTACAATAACAAGAGCCCTTAGCTTAATTACAGTGCTATAATTCCTGCATTTATTGGGTTTTGCATTCATTGAATGTAGCTGCTTACAAAAATATATTTTTTGGATTGCTAAACAATAATGTTTAAATTTTATACAACCAAAGTGATTCATTGCACATCAAAGTAATATTTGATAAAAACATTTTATATTTTTAAAATAGAGTGAAACTTTAATTATCACTAATTAATTAACTTTAATTAATCTATCAATAATTTAAGTAAAGTATTTTAATGTTAATTTCCAGGTAAATGCTATCAGATATGAAATATTATCTATAAGTTTGATATACTTATCTGATATCAATAGTAATTGTAAATGGTCTGCACCTATATAAGCAGTTTTCTACCTATTGGCTCTCAAAGTGCTTTACACTGCTTCTTATTCATCCATTCACACTCACAATCACACACACCAGTGGGGGAGCCGCTATGCAGCTGGCCAACGCTCACTGGGAGCAACTCAGTTGGGGTTCAGTTTCTTGCTCAAGGACACTTTGACATGTGACAGGAGGAGCCGGGGTTTGAACCAACAATTGCAAGATTGGTGGACAACCGGTCCACCTTCCTGCGTCACACTTGCCCACAGTCTGAACTGTCCTTCATTCTAGTGGTGTTCTTCAATCTACTTGTCCCCTGTTTGTATTTGTATTTGGCAACACAATGGCTAGTCTCTCTGCATCCCCACATTATTGAATCTGCATACTCTGTGGTCTGTCTCATCACTTGGTATCGTATTAAATGTTTTAGCCACAGTATCCTGGGGAAAGCTGATATGACACAGGGGTCAAGGAGGTGCTGAAAAGATTCATAGTCGGCCTATCAAAGCAGTGGCTCTTGTTCTGAAGAGACTTGCTTAATCTCCTCCAGCCTCATTTACCTAATCTCAATCTGCAGTCTTTATATAACCCAGACCACAATAGAAAAGAAAATAGAGAAGAGATTCACTAAAATACATTTAAATGTTTGAAATTTGTTCCTTCTACTGCATTTCAGTGGTGACACTACAATAATTGGTGCCCTGGCTTGTGTACCAGCATCCAGATGTACTATGTTTGATCCTTGAGTAGTCTGGCAGACGGGAAGAGGACTTTGCCTAATATTCTAATAGGACTTCTACATTCTCTGGCTTGCAGTGCACTAGAAACTTGCTAAGTTAGGTCATCAGCTCTCACCTGATTTACTGCCTAATTTGTGCAACACTTAAGAATGTGATAGTCTGTTGGCTTGGTTATCAGGTTTTAAAAAGTTGAAGTGCTCCATGCTTGCCACTATTTTCTCAATATTTTATTTAAATTTAATATTATTTAATTATTTTTAAAAGCTGGCTCCTAGGATGCTCTTATGTTATTGGTTATCTTCAAATTTTGTTCACTTTTGGGGAAAGCACCAATAGTTTAGATGCCCATAAATTCTTTTTTATAATTTCTTTTTAGGTTACATCTCATTCTTCCTTGGACTTCAGCGAAAAACCTTTGAAAATCTTTGAAAGCCTTCAGTTGCACCAGAGGAAGAAGAAATAACCAATAATACAGGAGAATTATGATGCCGACAATGTTTAGCTCCTGATGAATTCAAATATCGTATTTTTATACAGTCCTTGCGGTATATTGCAGTATTTACTTTGTCATTTTTATCTGAAATTAATTGCAGCTACTCACACACCAGGAGCAACTTGGAGTTGCCCAAGGAAAGTCCAGCACGTGAAGTGATCGAACTTTTTATACTTAAAAATCAGATTAGTAGCCTGTCCTGCATAGTATACAGTTTAACTGAATAATACTGAATAATTTTATTCCATTATTCTGAATCTGCTGGTTCTTTTAAAGTCATATGCTCAGTGGTGGATATGTTGTCCTGTGTGACCGTTTTGTGCTTGTCTCTTGGTTGTCATTCAGCAATTCAGTGTAGTAATTTTGTTACATTGAAATAATTTTACTTTCTGCCACTGGTTTGGTTCTACTTGTTTAGTAAACTGTTGGTTGCTAATTGTGACACTGTGGATGAATAAATCTATTGTACAACTAAAACTGTTACACAAATGCCAGCATCTCTGAACGTAACCCTCAGTTCACTTAGGTGCAGCAAGAAGGATCATAACATGTCCCCTCTTTATCTAACTCAGTTTATCTCTCTGTCTCTCAGTGCCATGAATCAGCCTGGACAACAGCTGCTTCCCACATAGAGGTCATTTTACCTCTCTTTCCATTTGCTTTGGTCCAGAGGATGGTGGGAATGTGTCGCGGGCGCAGGAAGTTTCTGGCGGCCTCTTTCGCCCTGCTTTTCATTCCAGCACTCACCTGGCTTTACCTGTCAGTTGGGGGCTTTCAAGGTAAGTACATGAGAATTAAAAAAACTGCAGCTGATACTGTTAAACATGTATAGCATGTTAGCCTGCAGAAAAGCTTGTTTTAAGTTTTGGGTTTAATTACTATCCTCTCTTTCTCATGGACACACAAGGAAAAGACATTAACATAATAATGCTGCTGTAGAGATTGGTACCCTTGTAGTAAAGAAAAGGGGGGCCAAGGTAAGTCAAGGCGGTGACTGTGGCTCTGGAGGTACAGCAGTTGTTCACCAGTTGCAGGGTCAATGGTTCAATTCCTTTCTGCTTGTGTCCGTGGGTCATTCCAGATGAATTGTAGTTTGTGTGTGTTTGTATGTGTGTGTTTAGGTTAAATGGAAGAAACTTTAAACCCCTTTTGGTACTGATAAAGTAGAAAAGACTATATAGACTGTGCAGACCATTTACAATTATCAAGTGAAAAATGGAAATGTGTCCCTACAATATTTGTAATAACCAATGACTAAAGGAAGGTATTAGAATAAAAACGTTTTAACTGTAGTAAGAAATTGACTCCAGAGTATACTGGTTGGTCACTGAGTTTATCATGTTATGTGTGCAATACGTTGTGCAAATTCTATAAAATTTCCATTTTTACTTACTAAAGTAAAAGACTGGGGATGGGTGATTATAGAATTAAATTAAAATAAATAAAAATAAAAATGTTTGCACTAACAATATACATTACAATATTGTTTTGGCCATCTGCTACAGAGTTTTGTTTATTTATTACTCAGATGGTGAACATAGTCATCAGCAAATGCCAGTTGTGCTGTGTTTAACAGCATTTTTCATTACAGAAATATTCACCCATACAGAAGTTTGTCTACTTTAGTAGATTTTCTTGTTCCCACCCTAAAACTATTCTCATGTGACTTGTGGTAGTGCATTTTGGTTGGTTTAGATTTTGGACTCATATGGACCCTGAATCAGGGAATAAACTGACCAAGTTTGCAAACTGGTCCACTGGTTCAGACCAGTTTTTCCCTGTACATATGGTTCATCCATCCATTAATTCTCCATCATTATCCAAAAGACTTCTTAGTACCATATCATCTTAAAAGACCACTTCGATCTCAGAATACCTACTCGTGGTTCCAAGAATTTCCAAAAGTAGAACAGGAGGCTTTAGCTTTCAAGCTTCCTCTTCTGTGGAACCAGCTCCCAGATTCGAGAAGGAAGGGCCTTCTCTGCTGTTAAGTCTAGGCTTAAAACCTTCCTCTTTGATAAAGCTTATAGTTTTTTATAATAATGCTGCTATAAGGTTTAGCCTGCTTGGGGACCCACCCCATATTTACTGAGCTCTTTTCCTCGACACTTGCCTCTCTCCTCTCCTCTCACCCCGCATTAATATGGCACCACTAAATGACATTAACTTGTGTCTCTCTCCTGTAGTCGTCTTTCTCCCTCTCTGTCCCTTTCTGCAGGTGTCCCCAGCTTTGGAGCTGTGTGTTTCCAGTGTCCAGCTACTGGTCCTGCCAATGTTTTAGTGTTTCTTTTTGTTGCTCTTTTCTTTTCTGTCTCCATTTTCCACTCACCTCAGCTGGTCAAGGCATATGGCCGCCCACCCCTAGTCTGGCTCCGCTGGAGGTTTCTTCCGTTAAAGGGAGTTTTTCCTCTCCACTGTTGCCTAGGGCTTGCTCAATGGGGGGGTTTGTTGGGTTTTCTCTACATATCTATATAGTCTTGACTTTATTCTGTATAGTGCCTTTAAATGACTGTGTTGTGAATTGGCGCTATATAAATAAAGTTGAATTTAATTAAATCTACAACTGCTTTTCTGTTCCAGGTTACGGGGGGGCTAAAGCCTATCCCAACTGTCATTGAACTGAGATAGACATGTTTCCAGGAACATCCAAACTGAACACAGAAAGTTTGCAGCCAGCAGGGGATTCAAACATGGGACCTTGCACTGTGAGGCGGCAGTGCTAACCAATCATTACCACTGTGCTGCCTTTGTCTTAGTATTAAATATTAAATAAGTTGAGTCTAAAGAAACAAATTTCCACCAGACAAATTCACCCTTCTCTCCTGTCTTTTTTCTGGAGATGGTATATTAATGAATTACTGAGGCCTGTCCAAAGTTGATTACTTCCTACAGACAATATTGCCCAGGAGGTCTTAGAGCTATTTCAATGACGTTGACTGAGTAGATGGAAATGTCGCAGTACTGCCATTATTAATTATAATTAAATTGACAATTTTGACTCAGGGTCATAGTCACTGGAGACTGTACATGTGACTACTCTCTCATAATGCAATAGTCACCAAGGTCTGCGAAATAATTATTAGATTTGGCAGTGAAATCTTGGTGGCAGAGACTAGTTGGGAGCAGGGAGTGTGATATGTTTTGAAAGGACGTGGCTGCAGGGAGCATCAGCTGTAGTTGAGGCCTGAATAGGTTAGATGGTAACAGTGTGCTTGTGCCCCCCCTCCCACAAACCCTGACATGTTTTTGCTGCTGTCTACATCTTCACTGTTGTTTTTCCTCTCACCTCCCATCAGCTGTGTTTAGATGTCTGACAAAGTGAGAGAGATGGCAAGTCTCTGGGGCACTCCGTTGTCTGGATGAAGTGCACACAGCAAACCTGTAGAGCCAGTGAGGTCTTATTGAAAGACTTTTAGCATTACAGTGCATTTTTCTGGTTTCACCCTGTGTGCTTTGGTCTTGAGGCAGTTTTTTTATGTTGTGGTTTAAGGTTGGGTAATGACCCTGAAAACCTCTCAAGATACCAACAAATTAATGTATTAGCTAGAGTTCAGCTATAATATCATAGTATTGATTCTTATTGAATCCACATGTCAAATCTCTGTCCATTGCTATTGTAACATTAATGTTTTTAGTAATCATTTTTTTGCTTAGATGATAGAAGCACAAACACTTTTAGAGGTAGCCTGATAATGTTTTTGCATTTCAGAGTCTTCGTTTTTTTTTTTTCCCCCAAAAATGTTTTTGTGCTTAAAGGACCTTTATAGTTTTATCCTATGGCATAACTAAAAGACATCCCCCAAGTACCCTAATTCAGGTGCCAACACTGGTATTGTAATATTTTATATTACCATGTTATTGGTATAATATTGGCCTTTTATATTTAGCCATTGGCAGATGCCTTCATCCAAAATGACTAAAGGCTAGCCTACCATTTAAACAACACATTGTGTGGAGCTTAGTGTTGCCAAAATGATTGGGTAACGTAATTAATTTGGGAGGTGAGATTAAAATGGAATGGAAATGAAAACAATGAACAAAATAAATAAACACAAAGATGGAGCAGCCAGAGGTTAGAAAATCTAAATGCATTTTGCACATCTTCTCCTCTTCATTCAAAAATGTAGGGCAGTGATTTGTTTACACCAGCTTAGTTCTACACTAAACTGTGGTTTGGTAGCCTTAACATGACACAGACCCTTGTGGACTCATCTGTTATACAAGTATAACCGAAACATCTCAGTATGCAACCCAGATACTTAATGTACCTTTGTGCAAGTGCAGAATGCAGGAGTACAATTCTAGACAAATCTAAGGCAGAAGTAGAGAAGACTGTCAAGTGGCATGAGACGAAATATTTCAATGTCTTGTGACACAAATGTTAAGGAAAAAGAGTCCAAGTATTTTGGACACTAGTGAACTTTTAATGATTCTGCAACAACATGGGGTTGGGAGATAGAACAATAATTATAGCAAAAAAATTAAAAAAAAAAATTCCTCAATAGAAATTTATGTTAATGTGGTCGATATATCCAGATCACTAGAACATATTTCATCAGGTTATTACAGACAACAAAACCAGCCAATAGTAACTAGAATACCACCATGCCGAACTAATCATATAGCTGGAACAAGGTTACAGCCACATCTATTAGGCCCACAAAAGCAGAGAACTTACGGTAACAGCCAAAACAAGCACCCGTGCTAACATTTGGGCCAATGCAATCGTGAACACCAGTACATCATGAGTGGGAGCAAAAATGACAACAGAACAGAACATAGCCCAGGGCTCTGAAGATGAACTCGTTGTTGATAAAAAAGGTTTAGAGGAATTGGAGATATTCTGGCTATTTAAAGTCCCACAACTAGCAGACTAGTGTTCATTGCCAAGCATGTTTCTACAAAGACTGGTAATACCACTAATCTTTTTTTCTTAAATCGTTACTGTTCAAGTGCAGGTGCTCCCTCTTAAACAACCAGTGTGCAACCACCTGCGCACCAGCGGACCATAGTGTCCACTTTCTCCAGTGCCATCCCTTACAGTAAATTGAGGTTTTTTCTTTGTTTGTTAATACCTTCTTTATTTATTTGGAAAATTTTGATTTTAGTTTGTTATACATACTTATTTTTATTATTTGAAATGGTTTTATAATTTTCTGCATTGCATTTGCATGTCACAATTTGTGACAGATAATAAAAAATATTAACATTTATAAGTAAATTTATATCTTCTCTTCACACTTAAGAGTAAAAAGAAAACATTTAAGCTGGACAGAAATAGTGATTTAGTTTATATTGTCCCATCCACCTTTGCATTGAATACAAACTCTGTCTACTTAATAACCCACAATATCATAAAGAACTCCTCACATGACAATATACAACAAGGCACCTTCACTCCACCAACATTCATTGTCTCTGCCCCTCCAGAACCATACTCCACACAATGGGGGATTGAGCTTTCTCAGCAGCTGCTCTACGGCTCTGGAACACCTTGCCTGAGAACCTGAGGGCACCACAGAGTGTGGAGTGTTTCAAAAAACAGTTAGACTTTTCTGTTCAGAAAAGCATATTAATGTGATCATTACCTTTTTTATGTTATTTTATGTTTTATATGTTTCTATGCCTTAGATGTTGTTTTTTTTAATGTTTTATTCTTGCTTTTAATCTGCTTGTGTAGCACTTGGAGATTTGCCGACAAATGTAATGTGCTTTATAAAAAAATGAATTATTATTATAATAAGTGCTTCACTGCTGTCTAAATATGCAGATTATTGTTTGGCCTGTCTTAGTGGGAGAATTTGTACTGCAAACACCATGTTGCCAAATCTGAAATATTTTTGCTTTTCTATTGGCTCAAGTTTTTCTTTAGATGCTGCCGTATTTGTCACCTATGCTGGACAATCAAGCAGTGCATTAGGGATGAAGAAAGCAGTGAATAAATACATGAGTATTAGTATTATTTAATTGCTTTTGTGTATTTTGGAAAACAATTAACAGTTTTAACCTCCCCCCCCACCGAAACAAAATCAGGATACAGACTTTTATTTAATTTAAACTGGCAATAATGAGGTCTGAAAATAATTCTCTCTAAACTTGGTAGTTGAAGTCTAGAGCCCATTATGCAAATGCTGTCTCTTTCCCATTTAGCACATCGTTGGTTCATTACTTTATTACTTTGACCTTCCTGCCAAATTAATTTAAGTTCCCTTCAAGGCATAGTAGGGCCTTGCAGGTCCTGTTTTAATAAATGGAGAATGTTCATATTCAGACAAAACAGATGCCCACTTTAGGAATTAGGAATTTAGGAATTCCTTCCTCTAAAATCAAATCAACATTTATTTGTATAGCCCAGTACAAATCATCTGCCTGCTTTATGATCTCTAACAACATCTTTTGTGCTTAGATCCTCAAATTTAAAAAGGAAAACCTACCTCAAAAAGCCTTTAGCGGGGAATAAACTGACAAAATTGTCTAAACCACAGAGAACTACATCCTGAAGCAACCAAACAAATAATGTCAGAGTTTTGTGTTCTTCCTGGAGCCTTTTCTTTGGCTCATTTACTCAGCAGTCTTGTTTTATGTCATATGGTAAAAAATTAATTGAAAAACTGAGCTTTGATGCCCCGAGGTAGCCTTTATAACCCATGTCAACAAGCCCACAGGCACCTAATTTGATGTATACCTCGTGGTCTGGCTATTTGTTACTAAACAGTTGCAGAATGTGTGTTACATGGAGAAATGAGAAACTCAAAACGTGGGGTAGGGTGACTTGGGTTGATCGTAACTGTTACCAAAGACCGTTTGAAAATTTGATGCATGTACAATTTAGCTCAGACTTTAAGATGGTAAAAATGATGGTTTTGCCTTTAGACATCTTCGTTTTTCTCCTTCACCCTTTTACCCTTTACCCTTTCTAATTCCATCAAACCTCATACCTGTTCAAGTTCTCCCATAATTTAATCACCATCTTTGAAGGTGTAGCACACTCCACAACACTAATTTGAGTAATGCAGGTCTCTGTACCTTGAAATGAAGCTTCCCTTCTAAGAGGGGGATGAGTGTTTATGATATCTGCTATCTGCCACACACATTTGTTTAGGAAAAAAAACATGTTCTCCTAGGTGTGTGGCATTTATATATAATTATGAATGAAATTTTTAAAGAAAGTGGTTTATTTTATACTTTCTTCTTTGTGTTTTTGCTGCTCTCGCAGCTTTATTGCTACAATAACAACAGCTGAGAATTCCCTTGGCCAGATATTAATACTGTGACTTTATGACTGTAATTTAAACTCCCTGACACGAGAACAGTGTTTGGACACAAGTGCATTGTGAAGAAGAACAGTTCACTGCATGAATCCCAGCAGACAGGGCCTCCTTTAGTATTGCTGTGTCTGTTGTTCTGAATTTTGCTGTGTAGTAGTGTTTCAGTGAAAACAAAAAAAGAAAAGATTATAATTTCAAGCTGGGTCCATCAAACCACATTGTGCCAAACTCCACAGGATCATGGTGGAGGTACCAGAGTTTTGATGCATAACATGTGCTTTTATTTAAAGTTGCAGGCATGTAAATTGAAAGACCACCAAATGTTTAAAGTAACAGGAGGTCATTTTGTGTGCATCCATTTCAATAGCAACAACAGAAAATGAAAGCACCATGACCGGACATAAACGCACATAAACATGTTGATATCTGACCACACGGTGGCGCTATAGAGCCCACGCTGTAACATGTGAAGCACTTCATTATGGGACAGCATCCCACAAAGCTGCATCATGCTACCATGTGTAGTTTTAGAGATATTGCAGTTTAAACATCACTTCCATATACTTTCCATTCAAAAAAAAATTCATATTAATATTCATAATAATTACAGTACATTAGCTATCAGCACACAGGGTAGTGAGCACACCTCTCCCAACCATGCTTAACATATTACAGTTGGAACCATGTTTGCAGCTTTTAGCATTCAGGACTTACAGCACGCCGAAAAACGTACGGAAGAATCCGTAATAATAATAATAATAATAATAATAATAATAAAATTAAATACTGGAAACAACAATAGTGTGATTGCTTTTAGCAATCACACTAATAATAATAAAGAAAAGGATCTCAATAGTGTGAGAGCTGTGCTTACAGCTCTCCCACTAATTATAGGAATAATTTGTATGAAGACTTTCAGTCAGGATTTATAGCTCATCATAGTACAGAAACAGCACTGGTAAAAGTGTCCAATGATCTTCTCCTGGCTTCAGATAATGGACTTGTGTCCGTACTCGTCTTACTAGACCTTAGTGCCGCATTTGACACCATTGACCACAACATTTTATTACAGAAACTAGAACATGGATTTGGGACTAAAGGAACCACATTACAATGGTTTAAATCTTATCTGTCAGACAGATTCCAACTTGTTCATGTTAATGATGACTCTTCTTTATGCACCAAAGTTAGTTATGGAGTTCCACAGGGCTCTGTGTTAGGACCAATACTTTTTAATCTGTACATGTCACCTTTAGGCAAAATTATTAGGAAACATTCCATAAACTTCCACTGCTATGCAGATGATACCCAGCTCTATTTATCTGTGAAACCAGAAGATACTAACCAATTAGTCAAACTTGAAGCATCTCTAAAAGACATAAAGACCTGGATGTCCTACAATTTCCTACTTCTAAATTCAGACAAAATTGAAATCATCCTCTTTGGGCCTAAACACATGAGAAATATGCTGTCTGACAATATAGTTACTTTAGACGACATAACTTTGGCCTCCAGTACTGCGGTGAGGAACCTTGGAGTTATTTTTGACCAGGATTTGGCGTTTAAGTCACATATAAGACAAATCTCTAGAACAGCCTTCTTCCACCTACGGAACATTGCCAAAATTAGGAGCATCCTGTCTCAAAGTGATGCCGAATAACTGGTCCATACATTTGTTACTTCTAGGTTGGACTACTGTAATTCCCTACTTCTGGGGTGTCCTAATAACTCTCTAAAAAGCCTTCAATTAATCCAAAATGCTGCAGCAAGAGTGCTGACTGGATTAGGAAAGAGAGATCATATTTCACCTTCACTAGCTTCTCTCCATTGGCTTCCCATAAAATCTAGAATAGAGTTCAAAACCCTCCTCCTTACATACAAAGCTCTTAATGGTCAAGCTCCATCATATTTAAAAGATCTCATAGTTCTGTATCGCCCCATTAGACCACTTCGATCCCAGAATACAGGCCTACTTGTGGTTCCCAGAGTTTGCAAAAGTAGAATGGGAGGCAGAGCCTTTAGCTATCAAGCTCCTCTCCTGTGGAACCAGCTTCCAATCCAAATTCGGGGAGCAGACACCCTCTCTACTTTTAAGACTAGGCTTAAAACCTTCCTTTTTGATAAAGCTTATAGTTAAAACTGCTCACTCAACCTGAACTAGTTCCTACTTAAGATGCTATAGGTTTAGAGTGTTGGGGGACTCCTGCAAGTGCAATGAGCTCCCCTCCTCTTTTTCTCTATACATTTATTTGTCACCATTGTATGCCATTAATTTGGTGTCCTACCAACCTGTACAAGGCTTTCTTGTTGCTTTTTGTTGTTGTTTTGTTGTCGTTGCTTTTTGTTGCTGTTTTGTTGTTGCTTTTCGTTGCTCTGTTCTTTTCTCCCTCCACTTTCCACTCATCCCCACCGGTCAAGGCAGATGGCCGCCCACCCTGAGCCTGGTTCTGCTGGAAGTTTCTCCCGTTAAAAGGAGTTTTTCCTCTCCACTGTTGCCTATGGCTTGTTCAAGGGGGTTTTGTTGGGTTGCTTCTATTTACTTGTGTAGTCTGGACTTTATTCTGTAAAGTGCCTTGAGATGACTTTGTTGTAAATTGGCGCTATATAAATAAAGTCGAATTGAATTGAATAGTAGGGGGAGTAGCTTGTGGTTGCATGTGGGGTCATATTGTAGGCATACACAGATTCTTGTAATTGCTCAGGCTCATGCTTCTTTTTCTTAGCTCGGAGTGTACGCAACAACTCGTGCAGAGTGCGATTAAAGCGCTCACACTGGGCGTTATCATTGGGATGGTGCGGGGTTGTACGTGTTTTCTTCCCACCATATTGTTTAGAGAGCTCAGAAATAACTTCACTTTCAAAATTGCTTCCCTGATCAGAATGCAATCGTTCAGGCACACCGTACTTCATGAACCATTCTTTAAACAGCACCTTTGCTGTGGTCTTGGCCTTCTGGTTGTGAGTGGGAAAAGCCTGAGTGAACTTGTTAAACAAGTCTGTGATTACTAGAACATTTTCTGATCCATCTGTTGCTGGTTCAAGCACAGTGAAATCAACGGCAACCACCTCTAGGTGTCTGAAGGCAAGAAAGCAGTGGGTGAATCTTGGGGTGCGGTATATTGATTAAAACACGGCGCTGGCAGTTTTTTATCCAACATTCAACATCTGTACACGCCTACCCAGAATGCTCTCTGCCTCATCAGGAGCAGGGTTCTTTCTATGCCTTGATGACCCATACAATCATGTACACTCTCCAGTATCTGTTTCTGCAAATAATTGGGAACAAGCAACTGGAAACAGTCTCCATAGTGTATATCCTCAACTCCCCGATACAGCAATCCATCTCTCTTTCTGATATGCTTCCATTGCTTCAAAAGTGACTTCCTTGGGGACTTGGTCTACACTTAAGATCCGTAAATGTACAAAACACACTAAGCGCTGAGCCCTGACCTTGAAATGTTTGTTACTCTTCCTTGGAATAGGCTGGGAGAGTCAGAGTGGCTTCCCTACCACTTGGCTGACACTCACTGGCTCCTAAGGCCCTTTTCTGACTGACCTGACAACACTCGACTCCAGCTGTGACTAACTCTGGTTTAAGGGGGTTTCCCGGTGAAGCACATTACAAATGGCAACACAAGTATCAAACTCTTCATCGTGTTTGTTAGACTCAGTGTCCCCAGCTAAAGGGTGCCTCGAGAGAGCATCAGCTGCAGCATTGCTTCATCCTGGACGATACTGTACATCAAAATCAAAAGCAACTGTGCCACCCTTCGCCATTCAATGGCTACCAGTTTTGCACTTTTGAGATGACACAGAGGATTGTTATCAGTAGTGACAGTGAACTTTGAGCCAAGCAGGTGACCACGAAAATTTCTGTAATCTGGCCCACTTGAGTGCCAACAATTCCAACTTCATGCTGCTATAGTTTTTATAAATTCTTTCAGCATTTCTTTGCCATTTACTTGCATACGCAATGACTCTTTTTCTGTCACCCTGCTGCTGATACAGGACAGCACCTAAATCCTGAACACTCGCATCAGTTTCCAAAATAAAAGGGCGAGTAAAATCTGCTAAACCTAAAAGATGTGCAGTCATCAGCTTTTCTTTTAACACATCTAAAGCCTTTTCACAGTCAGTGTCCCACAGTGTATACAGCCTGTACAAGTGTTGGGATGACAAATACACCTGTGGGAAGTGGTGCATTTGCTGAATCAATAAGAAGTTGAGTATCTGTGCCTATCTGGGAGAAACTACTCTTAACCATTACAGTTGAAATGGACGCAGCAGGTATTCGCACCTTGTCTCTATCTAAAACCCGGGCCATTATCTTCCGTTTGACAACGTATGTCTGAATTTTCCTGGAATGCACTCCTCCACCCAGAATCCAATGAATCCAACACCGTATCAAACTCTGAGACAACCAGCTGTTGACACTCATGGATGATATTCATAACAATGATAGTGTTTTGCTAGGGTCACTATCACATGTTTTCAAGACAAGGAACGTACAGTTTTAGATTTTTAAGCCCTTCGTCTCAGCTTCTAGTTCAACATAATTTTGATAAGGAATTTCAAGGTCATTTGGAGCAGTTAACTTGAGCCAAATAGAAGTAGCAAGCATGGTATCATCATTCCCTAACAAATGCTTTCTGAAAAACTAATCTGTAATTGTACTGACTTGGCTCCCTGTATCCAGCCAACAGCAAGTTGCTACTTTGTGTAGCTTAACATCAACTACTGTACACTTGCCTATGGCACGCTCGATCACTTGCTCTAGTGTAAGTTCACATTTGGTTGAATCTATCATCTGCTTCTGCATTGCCCGACTTAGGGCAACCAGGGGTTCCCGTTTCCCAAATGTCTTGAAGTAGGAGGGCTTTCTGAATCTTTGCACTGCTTGGCAATATGACCCTCAGCCTGGCAACTGAAACAGCTTGGCTTACCATCAGTGGTAAATTTTGGGACAGATTTGTTTGGTTGGCTAGCTCCTATTGTGCTCAAGCTTTGGGTTTGAGTAGTCAATTCCTTCACTGCTCTGGTCAGTTTACCTTGTTCTGTAAGAACTTTCAAAACATCATCCAGTAAAACAGATTGCTAAGCACTTGGCCTGAAGCACTAACTTTCCCTTCCTCAGCTAGAGCCTTCATGACATCCTCTAGATAGCATGGATTCTCACTGGTAGTAACAGCTTTACACTGCATATCAGTTTTCAGATGGCCGAAAGCTTTGACTTCACTACCGCCTTTTACATCTGGTCGTAGGTCTTCCGAGGACCACAAGCAAGCCTCTTCCCATAATTCTATCAGGAAGGAGTCGGGATGAGCTCTGAAATATTTATGAAGCTCTTGTCACAATGCAGGATCTCTTACACCCTCTATAATCTGATCTCTCAATGCCATTTTTCCATTAGCAACAGAGGTAAGATAATGTTTCAGTTCTGAGCTCAGCGCTTGTGATAAAAAATAAGAAAAGTCATGTATGTCCTCACCTTCTCTTTGCTTGCAGCTATAGAAGTCCTGTAGCAACTGTGAGGAACTACGTCTATCTCCAAAAGCCTCTCTGAGATAGCTAAACAGATCGCTTGTCTGCTTAGTCTGGTCATCTTTACATAAACGCACCTCCTCTCAAGCTGGGTATCTCAGGAGTGACATGACAAAATCAAACTGTTCGCGTGGGGACTGGTTGCAAGCAAACAGAACCTGTTCTACCTCATCAATGAATTCATCTACTGATCTTCCATCCTTATCCATATTTCCACTAAATGGTGCAATATGTAATTTCCTTGGCACATCTAGTTGGTGCTGTGCTTAATGAGGACAGGGCAGTCATGACTTCTTGTTGCTTTTTAGCTAATTCAATTATCTTTGCACATTAACTTGTCTGACTGCATCCTTGTCAGAATCACTATCCTGGTCATTCCCAATAGCCTGTTCATCTTCTACTACACTCTCCTCACCTTGGACACCCATTTTTCTTAATTTTTCCTTTCTGTACAGTTTTAGATTCAGCCCAACAAAATCCTGTATTCTGTAAAGTCTGTCTCACACAGGAAATGTAAACCTGTTATCACGCCTTAAAATTAAGTATGAATTGGACCCAGAAATGAGCAGATCACAGAGGACTTGGAAGGCAAACAGTTTATTTAAGTTAAGCGGAGAAGGGGACTCGGGACCGGAGAGGAAGGCGGGGATGGCCAGGAGACGGTTGGGAACTCTGAGGGGAAAAGGAGGCAGAGGTGAATGACAAACTATGGCACGGGGAATATATTGGGAGAACCAGATATCTTACTGCGGGTGGAGGTTTGAAGTAGAGTGGAGACCAGGTTGGGCAGGAGACCAGAACAGGAGGAAGGGCTGAACTTAAGGCCGCAGGCAGAAAAACAACCAGGGAGCAAAACAGGCAGACTCGAGCAAAGTACCAACATAAACAGAACACAAGTAGCAAAGAAAAAGTGCAGGGGAGCGGACTCCAACTCAAACCCTGCCCAAAAAGGTAAACACGAAAACGCTTGTTCCAAAAACAAAAGAATCCCAAGTAGGAGGGAAAAAAAACAGTAGTTCAATAACTAGTGCTAAAAGAATCAAAACAGATGATGAAATTAAGCAATGAGCAACACAAAGTAGCAACAGAATAGTAATTTCCTCAATCGTTGTTAGCGAGCAAACAAAGTAGCAAATTAAACGCTGGCAGTGAGCAAACAAAGTAGCAACAGAGGGATAGGTTGTTTGAAAATTAGCAAAGGAATTCTCGAGAGAAAAACAAACATAAACTAGAACAAGACCTTATTCTCTTAGGTGCGGATTTTCAGGATCAGAGACAGACTATTCACCGAGGCAGTCTGAAAGACGATCTGGCAGGGAGTGACAGGTGAGCGGAGTATATAAAGGGATGCAACAGGTGAGCGGCATGAGACTAATTGCAAATCGGCATGGTGGGGAGAGGAAAACAGAGTGAGGAAGTACCAATCACCAAGGCAACAAGACTAAGACTCACAGCCGTGACACCTGTTGACTTAACTTAATGCTCACGGGCTATGTCCACTCTAGCCAAGAGTTCTTCTCCGTCTGATGACAATTTCTGTGATTTAGTCTTCAGCATCAAGTACTGGTCCCTCTTTGTCAAATGGCTTCTCCACTACATCCAAGACACCAACACTCTCTGAAGATCTCCCTGGTCCTCAGCTCCCCAGGATCTGCAACCAGGCAATTCACCACTGCTGTATAATTTGTACTATATTGTGCACACAACTGTCTTTAAAATCTAGATATTTACTTATTTTTGTTTTTAATAAAAGAAACCCCAATCCTGGTATCGAAATCTGACACTATAACATTATAATGAAACACCACACTTCAAATAACTTTATTTCTTAAAGGTGTTAAACTTTCTTCCCACTGATGGACAGTAACTAAAATTTAACAAAATTAGCAATTTCAAAGAAAACCAAAAAAAAAAAAAAACAAACAAACACTTGAAGCCCAGTGCAAGTTCTAGGGTCAGTGCAGTAGGATGACAACCCTCAAAAAAAAAAATAAAATAACAAAGAATTTGACACAAAGTGTAGCACAAAAGGATTCAAAATTTCACTAAAATAAGTTACAAATAAGACAGTGGCACCTCTGTAGGGTGGAAGAAAGAGAAAACACTCACAATTCTACATATTATTGTGCTCATTAACATTGAAATTTCCCTTTGCTTCAGAACAATGCATAGGAAATACTAAAAATACTCCAGAAAACATTTGTTTATCCTGACTCATGGTTATCATGCTGCGTGGCATGCACGCACTGGAAAAAATTTCCTTTGGTCCTATGGTTCCATAAATATCAGTGGATAAAGGCAAAACAAAAACATATACAATATAATAATACAAACAGCACCAAACAGTCTCCTCCTGTCAGCACAAATACAGTTGAAGGTAATGCTTTCTGATAAACATAATTTGGTGCTTCAGTGACGTGAATGTTCTCAAATCGATACATTCATCGATACAGCAGTTTCGCTCTTTTAATTGTGTTTGATAGTAAATTAAACAGAGAGGAAAAACACAGGCAGTAGTTCACTCAACTATTTAGTCCATTCTTAAAAAGTGAACACACTGGTGAGCTAAGGAACACCAAAGGGCCAAGACGAACTTGTACCAGAAAAACAGGAGGAGTTGGAGTTTGAAGAAAGGAGAGAGCCCCTCATTAACTAAAGTCACCACCTCATCTGGAGATCATGGTGGAGGTAGAGGTATGTTTAGGGCATGTATGTTGGCAAGTAGCAATGGGCTGTGTACGTATGTACTTACTGGCTGTTTTAGATGAAAGCAAAAAGTGAGTAGGGCCACAGGACCATTATACCTGTAGTGTACCTAGAATCTATGTATATCATCACTAATTATAATTCTGTATGAAAACTCGTTAATACTAAAACACACTGACTGTATTTATAACAGCCAATTGTTTCTAAATTCTAACCTGAAACATAGTGTTAAAGCAATGCAATACTTTTTTAAAGGCAAATATGTGGAATGCTATTTAAGGTGTAAATAAATAAACTGACCTAAATCTGACTGAGCACTTATTTCACCTCTGAAGACCACTGCAGTGAAGTCCTCTTAAAGCCTTACTAGATAAGAAACTTGGCATCTGAAGTCTGTTGAACTTAAATGCTCAATATGTCCAAGCAAGTATTAACAATTTTATGGATATATAGCTTTTTTAATGACAATTAATCAATAGCGAGGCAGGAATAGTGTTTTATTATGTCTATTACCATTTAGTGTTGTCCCAAACATGAAACAGCACTGGTCCAAAGAAAAGGGCAGAGAAAAAAAAAGTACTTTTACTTGAGTAAATGTTTTTAGTACTTCATCCACCACTGGTGTAAATATATGTTGTCCATCTTCTTAAACATCAGTTGCACATTATGCATTAAATACTTTTGCTAATTGTCACATGCAGAGATACTAATTCAGTAAAAAACAAAACTTCCTGGAACAGAAACAGAAAATAATGATCTATCATCAAACCATCAGAGGCTACTGCAACACAAGAAAGGTCCTAAACTGTGTATATTCAATACCTATGAAGCCTTGTAGCATAAACAATGCAGAGTACATCCACACATCTGTAGTGGCAGCACAGTAACACTGTGTACATGGTTGTTTGTGGTGTGATGTTATAAAGCTGTTTTATTGTTATTAATGTCTGTTAGCAGCAGTCTTACAAAATACATTTAATCAAATCATCAAACAATATTCAAGGTCTCTGACCCAGACACTTAATCAATTTTCATTTCAATGACTGCAAATTATGCCAAAATTAGACAGCTGACAGAGTCCATCTGTTCTGTTGTACACTTCTATAGTTTTTGGCAATGAGACCTGAGCTCTCAGTGACTGATTCAAGTCTAGAACTCAGATACCCAACCTTTACTATAGCTGTCTTCTGTTTCTGCTTTGTGTTGCTTTTAGCTGGTAAAATACTGCTTGATTGTGTGTGTGTGTGAGTGTGTGTGTGTGTGTGTGTGTGTGTGTGTGTATATATATATATATATATATATATATATATATATAAAAACTTTTGGGTGAAATATGGAATGCACCTAAAATGCCCTATAACCTTTAAGATAACATAAGCTTAATTTTACCTTCTTTACATGTCCTTACAGTTATGTCCACACTGTTCAGTGTTTCCGTACTTATTGCAGAACATGCTGTTCTCTAACATTGTGATTAACCGAGTTCTAGTTCAATGACAATTTGTAATTAAACAGTCCTCTTCATCATGCTGTTCACATTTTGACATCATGAGACCAAGACACCACCTAACAATTGTTAAGTTATTAGGACATTGACATTTCTTTATTGTGGCATACCCACCACTGTTAGTTTTTGTTTCAATGAATAGTTTAAGATGAAGAAATTACCATTGCATGCTTCAACTTAAATGCCCTACTTTAAATATATTATAACATTACTGTAGCACGAGCTTTTGTTTGTTTCTTTTTTCTGGTCCGGAAATTAGATGTTATAATTGTGTTTCATGCATGGTAATGCCTAACTGGCAAAACAATGTCTTGGTGCTATAAACTCCTTATCCAAGTGATTAGACAAAATAGCAATCGGCTGAAAGGTGAGCACCTGCCATCACATGATAGCTGTATTGAGACTCTTTATTTCTGTCTCTGTCCCTGTCTGCAAAAATGGGGCAGCTGTAGCTTAGTTGTAGAGCATTTAACCTCAAACCAAAGCGTCAGTGGTTCAACTCCTGTTCCTTCTACTAATTGTAAATTGTTGCCTCTGCCCAGCAAATGTTTGTGTGTGCTCAGATACCGCTTTACAATTGATGACAACTGTGAGCGTGACAACACTGTTAGGAAACATGCTGTAGAGTGTCGATTAGCCAGATTAGAGCTCAGCTGATTAGCTGTAGAGCCCTTTTAATAATCTCTTTTTTTTATTATATCGCATACACACTGTTTGTATTAATAAAATTATTAATATCATGGTAAGTAATTGCATGTTTTTACTTTAAGCCACAGTATACAACTTTTTCAGATGTCTATACTCCAGAACTTATGCTGGTAAATGGTCTGCTTATATAGCACTTTATTCAAAAGGGCACTTTGAGTGTGCGAATGGGCAAACAGGCAACAGGGACATGTAAGCTAGGTTTTGCCTGGCCCATGAGAGCAACTTGTGTCTTGCCAAAAGGTGCTCTGCAAATTGAGCTACAGCCACTCAATCCTGACACGCTTCCAGAACAGCACTGGCAGCAGTGCAGAGATTTTCACATTTAATAATTCATGAACAAGGGTCATCGTCGTCGAACAGATTAGAGAATTTCAAATATATCTATCCATTTGCTTATCACATTTAGGGTCACAGGGGGCTGGAACCTATCTCAGCTCTCTTTGGGTGAGAGGCGGACTACACCCTGGACAAGTCTCTGTCCTGTCTCATGGCCAACACAGGGAGACACACAGAGAGACAATTAATCATCTATTCATTATTCACTAACATTTACACCTATGGGCAATTTAGAGTCACCAATTAACTTAAGATGCATCTCTTTGGACTGTGGGAGGAAACTGGAATACCTGGAGAAACAGACACAATCAAGGGGAGAACATGTAAACTCTACACAGAAAGGTCTCAGCCAGTTGGGATTTGAACCAGGGACCTTCTAGCTATAAGGCGGCAGCGCTAACCACTCTACAACTGTGCTGCCCAATTATATCTGCTTAATTAATAATTTTTGGATTATTAATTGTTTATTGTAATTTTATAACAACAGTTACTTGACACTGGATGATGAGTGGCATTGTGCAGCAGAACATAGTAGAGCAGGGTAATGGAATGCTGTTTGGAGCAGCGTGCATAGCAAGTACTAGCTGAAGTTGCATATTGTAGCTTAAATTTCATATCAATATCAAGTTAAACCAAACACCAAGAGCTACTAAAACTACATGAAAATGTCTGCTTTGTAACCATGAAACAGAGATGGAAAATGGAAAGCTAGCTTTATTAAATGGCCTGTCATTGTATAGTACTTTTTTTACATATTGGTACCGAAAGAGCTTTATACTGCTTCTCAATTACCAATTCACAATCACACACCAATGGGGGAGCTGCTATGAAGCTGGCCTACCCTTACTGGGAACAACTATGGTGGGGTTCAGTGACTTGCTCAAAGACACTTGAGCATGTGACAGGAGGAGCCGAGGATTGAACCAACACTGGGATTGGTTGAAGACTGCTTTACCTCCTATGCCACAGTTGAGGCTGACTGGTACTTAAGGCTGCTTACAGTTACTGTGAAAGCTAAAATGTATTACTACTGTTTAAAAGAACCTTGAAAAATATGAAATTTCTTTTCTTCGGTGGATGAAAGGCACAGCATACAATCTGAAAAGCTGAGATACAGCAGAGATGCAGTTATGTAGAGAATTGTATTTCAATGTTCTTACTATCTAATGTAACAAAAAGCAACAAATAACAGGAACCTACAAACAATGTTCCATCAGTGCAACAGTCATGTTATACTCACCACACTGCAGTTTTATCATTCACTCATGTCATCTCTTCCTAAAAATCATTCTAAAAATTCTAAAATGAGATGTAAAATGTGCCAGAAGTGTTATAATAAGAAAAACAAATGTAGAAGCAACTTTAATTAAATGGTATATGTGCTGTGGACATTTGCTTTAGCATAGGAATGAAAGGTCTATCGTGCTTCTTTATCAAATAATATATACTGTATTAGAGTAGAGCCTGTATCAAATGGAGTATAGTTAGTTACTATTAATACAGCAAATAATGGGGAATTAAGAATATAAGCCTGCCTCTAAGATAACCCTCTTGTTTCCACTTGAGCTAAATAGTTGCATCCTATTTGAAAATGTTTTCTAACATTTGCGATTTTCTTCCTGTGCATTAAACAAACCGTTTCAACAACAAGTTATGGCTGTTTGCTTTAAATAAGTTTTGTTTGCAGTACTCTTTCAGTGTTATTCAACTGATATATTTGCATCATGTTATATTTTTCTGAAAAGTATGTGAGGTCAATCTAATTGGCATTCTCCTAAATCTATTTTTATGAAGTTTATGGATTGTAATACTGCAACGCATAGAAGCCAAATATGCATTATTAACCTCAGTGTGTAAACCAGTAACCTGCTGGTAATGTTTCTGTCAGTGTAAACAGCCTTGCATTATACTGTTATGTTTTCTCCCTTGTGGGGAGCATTTGATTCATGTGTTTTTGCAGGGAGATGATGAGCTTTCTGACAAACACTTAAAAGCCAAATGAATTGGTCTGGCCTTATAAAAGACCAGGTGCATCTGCTGCCCGCCCTGAAAATGCCATATGCCATCTGTGAGCAGCACAAACAAATGGTCATTGAGTCCGGTTTAGTTGGATTAGGCCCAGAAAATCCACTCTGCAAATTAATTAAAGCTTGATCAAAATGGAGTGCAGAAGGTGCTTTGGTTCTGCAGGAGAAGGATTAGCAGAGCCCCATGATTTAAAGAACCTGTGTTTATCTTGTCTTCCTTTATATCTTATGGCCACAGGGGAGAATAAATCTGAATGGAAAACAGTGTACCTTATTAACACATTTAGTTAGAGAACAGTGAAGCCAAAGCTGACGAGAAGTTTTGTAACATTACTTTTGTTCAGTGTACGCTGTGTTTAGTGGTAAAAGATTTCTGAAAAATGAAAAGGGCTGTCATTTATTGGGCTTTTGCTCTGTAGGTCTGTCAAGTTCAGAGATGCTTATTTAGCCCTCTTTCAGATGGAGATCACAGCATTTTGCCATGAAGTTGACACTTCTTTAAGGTAGCTACGAAATCTGCTCAAGTAATCTTTTTGCACCGCTGCCACATCCTGATATTGGAGATTTTATGGTTAAAATAACAAATCATAATCCTTGAATTTTTACACACACGTTCAAATTGTATTATGTGACAAGCCAGAGGAGCCAGGAATACAAAAACTTTAGCAACAGTCAGCCAAAATAAGTTGTTGTCAGAGTTGTTTTCAGAGTTGTCAGAAGGTTCCTTGAGTCCAGCATGATCATAAATTATGATCACAGATTTGGGTTCTGCAAGTAACATGTTTTTGACCATAAATCAAACTTGACACCCCTGGTCTAGCAACCCCTGAAGCTGCTGCCTCTCCCCTTGTACTGTATCTACTGCCATTGTCTTTTTTTTTCTCATGGCAGCATGTTGAAGAGTCCACAGTGATCCGCCATGCTGGCAGCGTAGCTTACAGGACAGCTTGGCGGCATACTGGAGCAGTAATTCCTCCTTAAATTCAATTGATTTAAACTTTATTTATATAGAACCAGTTCAAAAAAAGTCATCTCAAGGCACTTTACATAATACAGACAAAACATGGCAGTTGGGATATGTCAGATATGTAGAGAATACACAACAATTCCCCTTTGATGAAGCCCTAGGCAACAGTGAGGAGGAAGAAACCTCCACCAGAACCAAGCTCAGGGTTGGCAGCCATCTGCCTTGACTGGTTGGGGTGAGTGGAAAGTGGAAAGAGAAAAGAAAAGAAAAGGGCAACAAAAAGCAAAAAAAGAAAAGTATTGGGCAGGTTGGTAGGACCAGTAGCTGTAGACCGTACATATTATGTATGCTCAAAATAACAACAACTAATCAACAACTTGTTCATGTTAACTTATAGGCATTTCATTATATTCTAGTAGTATCTCCTAATTTAATCTGACTTTTTATGTTTTTAAGTGTATCAAATGCAATTATGTTTGGTTAACATCAATTTGTCAGTCTGACGAATCTGACACCATTGAGTTATACATCTTTGACATTTTTTGTTTACCAAACATTTACTACATTCTTTTAAATGTAACTAATTAGAAGTGCATTATGAGTTTATTTGATGAAAGAATATTATAAAATGTTAATTTTGGACCTCAAAATTTGTAATCCATTTATAAAGCTAAAACATGGCACTTGCACACTGAATGTTAAGACTTATAAAGCATATAAAACCTTAATTATTATCTGATATGGATGTGAATATGAGCTTTTAAAGAAAAACAACAGTGTTTAAATGTCACTAATAATTTTTTAATAATATATAAAATCTGAAATAATGTATCATGCCAAAGTTTCAATATAATGAGTGAGTCCAACAATTTATCTGATGTTAAAATGAGACTGTATGTAGTCCTGGTGATTGCATAATGGTTTGCTGCTATGCTCAAACAAGATTACATTTACCATGTACTAATTCTGAGGGGGCAAATGAAATCCTGTTGAAATCCTGATGAAATTTGTCCTTGTTGTCCTGAATCAAAGTAGTCATCCTGATTAATGAACAGCATTGAATGAACAGCAGTAGATTGATAACTGGAGTAGTAAGCATAAACTAAGCAGCTACAGTTTGGGCAAAGGTTAAAACAATAAAAGCTAAACTTCAAAAGGGATGATAATTTTCATAGGCACTGTACACCAATTAGCCACAACATTAAAACCACAGTTTCATTACCACTGAGTGAACCCTACTGCTGGGGGCTGTAGGCTCAGTAGTAGAGCATTGGGTTGGGATGCAGATGGCCACTAGGAAAATAAATTACCAATAAGCTTAACAATGTAGGCCCACTTTGGCTTAGTCTTTCTTAAATGTCAGGTTTAATTTCAAAAGCAGTGTGATAACATTCTTATATTTACCAGAAGTAAATACTTCCTACAGACTGAAACTGTGATTCATAATCCAATGTGGATGTGGCAGTTAGTGTGATCAGTTTAACACTTCTGTTGTGTACATTACTTGGCTTTTAATTAATGAGAGGGTATTGAGGAAAAAAAGTTAGTTAGTTTCAGTGAGTTACAGTGTCAGAAAGCCAGTGCTTGAACTCAGAGTAAGTATCTCTGCTCAGGACAAATCATTTTCACGTCCATACACTCAATTTACTGACACAATGCAACATTGGCATCCTGGGGTAAACAAAATGCCACAAATGGCAGTAAATAGGATCTGCATTTAATTTAATTCCTTCCAGCCAATACATGAAATAGTTTATAAGAAATACATAAGTTTTAGAATTGTTATATTTATACTATAATGTAAAAAATCTGATACAAGTCTTAATAGGTAGAAGACTGTGTTGCCTGCCACTAATCTGCAGCCACATTAGGTTTTGTTACATTAGTTTAGTGACACACATTTTTAATATCTTAAACTTCATCAATGATGCAGATTTTCTTGTGTATTCTGTGACCTGACCCACAGTGAGGCCTGTCCCGCTGTCTCCACTGGAAGCCCAGTCCTCTACGCCGGTGGGTGGAGCAGGTGAGAGGCAGGCCTTAGAGATGCGGGTTCGGGCAGTGGAGGAAGAAAACCGGGCACTGCGCCGGGAGCTCAGCCGGCCACCCAGGAGCCCATCAGGACGCCTTCCAAATGGCAATCACCGTGGCAACCAAAGCCGAGCCCATTCAGAGGAGGGCACTGGTGACAATGATGGCCAGAAAGCTGCTGCAGTTGGAAATAGCTCAGACTGTGTGCAGCAGCCAGTGGTGGATAAATGTGAGGTAAGACTTCAGTGAAAATCACCTCTGTAATTGTAACCACAAGATGTTCAATTATTACCAAACTCCAAACATTTATGTGGTGATGCAGCTTGACCTTTTTCAAGAGCTGCATTTACACATTGTGAGACTATATTATAGCCTAGCTCCAGCTTCCTATAAGGCTAATACTCCAGTGGGGATGGTGCTGTTGTCCTGTTCAGAAGTGGTTCTGTCAGGACGCTGTATAATGTCAGAGGTTTAACATACAGTGATGCTGAAACTGATAGTACCTTACAGCATGACAACACCTTAGTGAGGATACCTACAGGTATTCGGGTGTCTCACTCAGGAAACAGGCTCAGTACTACAGTATCAGGGTTGTTATATTATTGAAAAAGTATTAGAGTAATTGAATTGCTAAGGTACTGAGATGTTTTGTCTGGTTAGCAGATGTAAGTACTGTAGAAATGCTTTCCGTTGTAATCTGTGTTGTTCTCTTCTATTATTTGACTGTCACTATGCTCAGAGCAAAAACAACAATTAATGTGAGGTAGAGTGCAAAGCCTGGTATTAACTATTATTTAGCTCCAAATAAAATGTAATGTGGTTGAAATTACATGTCATTGGAATGGTCTGCACTTATATAGCGCTTTTCTACCTATTGGCACTCAAAGCGCTTTACACTGCTTCTTATTCACCCATTCACACTCACAATCACACACACATTCATACACTGATGGGGGAGCTGCTATGCAGCTGGCCAACACTCACCGGGAGCAACTAAGTTGGGGTTCAGTGTCTTGCTCAAGGACACTTCGACATGTGACCGGAGGAGCCGGGGATTGAACCAACAACTGTGAGATTGGTGGACAACCGCTTTATCTTCCTGCGCCACAGTCGCCCGTGGCCTTCTGCATCCCAACACAATGCTTCTACCACTGAGCCACCAGACCCCCCTTGGGACGAAAGTTGCGTCAATGTGTAAAACGCAATAAAAACAGAATGCAGTGATTAGCAAATAGAACATAAACAACATATCAGATGTTAAAACCGAGACATTTTTAACATTTCATGGAAATTATTTGAATTATTATTATTATTAATTATTTTGAATTTGATGGCAACACATCTCAAAAAAATTGGAAGAGGGGCAACAAAAGGCTGGAAAAGTAATTGCTGTTAATAATGAACAAAAAAAATTTTCAGGAGCATCTGAAAAATAATGAGTGTAAATGGCACCAGATCAGTAACATTGTATAAAATGAGCATTTCAGAGAGGCAGAGCCTTTTGAATGTAAAGATAGGCAGAGGTTCACCAATCTGTAACAAACTGCCTCTTAAAATTGTGGAACAATTTCAGAAAAATGTTCCTTAAAGACTTTGAAGATCCCACAGTATACAGTATATAATATCATCAAAAGATTCAGAGAATCGGGAGGAATCGAAGGACAAGAGGGGATGCTGTACAATGGTAAACATCTCCCTGTTCCAACTTTTTATGAGATGTGTTGCTGTCATTCAATTCAAAATGAGTTAATATTTACCATGAATTGGTAAAATGTCTCAGTTTCAACATCTGATATGTTGTTTGTGTTCTATTGTGAATAAAATATGGCTTGATGAAATTTGCAAATCATTGCATTCTGCATTTGCTTGTCTCTTAATTCAGACGACAAATAACAGCATCTTTAGACACACACTTCTCACCGCCAGGTGAGATGCCCTCAGATGGTTTCTTATCACTGCCTTCAACTTTCAGCTGTCACTCACCACCTGTTTTTATTTACAGCAACTGAGGAAAAACAGACCTTGTTCAGTGTTGTAAGAGGAGAACTCTTACAGAGAAGGCAGCCTGACTCTGGCACCCTTCGAACAAAGTTTGAACATGACCCCTGTTCATTTGGAGGGTTTGCTCAGCTGCCCTGACCCTTGCAGGGAAAATGCTCAAGAAACTCAGAAAGGGATAAAGAAAATGCAGAGTTTTGACATGTCAAACTGGCATCAGGGAAAGACATTTGGAGCAAAAATTGTAGCCATAACCACAGGTTTTGGGGAAGAAGCCCAGGACAATATTCACTGACTGTTTCAGAATCAGTTTGAGGGAAGGGAATTCCAACTAACACTCAACAGTCATACATAGTACAAGAACACTGCAGTGCACTTTACATTGCTTTTCATTCACCTATTCGCATTACAATCATGCACACACTCACACACCAATGGAGGAGCTGCTATGCAGCTGGGCTACACTCATCGTGAGCAACTATGTTGGAGTTCAGTGTCCTGCCATTGTAGTCAAGTAGACTACAACCCTTAGAACCGTTTTTTAGATAAACGGTTCTGATGTGCTGCAAACAAAGTTTTTATGTTGTGCCCACTGTATGTGCAGACCACGTTTATCTGACCATAAAACAGTTTTCCATTTTGTCTCAGCTCATTTTAAATGAGCTTTGTCATAGAGCACATGACGGCATTTCTGGATAGTGTTCACATATTACTTCTTTGATTGATACAACTTTAACTTTCATTTGTGGGTTGCACGCTGAACTGTGTTTACAGACAATGATTTCTGGATGTGTTCCTGTGCCCATGCAGTGATGTCCAGTAGAGAACTATGCCTGTTTTTTAATGCAGGGCCAACTTAGGGCCCAAAGATCACATGCATCCCGTTTTGACCTTCGGCCCTGTCCCTTCCGCACAGAGATTCCTCCTGAATCTCTAAATCTTTTGATGATATTATATATTGTACATGGTGGGATCTTCAAAGTCACCACAATTTTACAAATTGTTGCACAATTGTTAGACTCAGATTTATGAACCTCTGCCAATCCTTGCATTTAAGAGGCTCTGCTTCTCTGAAATGCTCCTTTTATACCCATTCATTTTACTGAGCTGTTAGTAACCAATTAACCTAATTAGTTGTCAAATACTCTTCCATTTGTTTTCCAACTTTCTAACTTTTTGGAGATGTGTTGCTGCCATCATATTCAAAATGAGCTAATATTTTCCATGAAATGATAACATTTTTCATTTTCAACATCTAATTGTTGTTTATGTTCTATTGTAAATACATTATGGGTTGATAAGATTTGCGAATCATTGCATTCTGTTTTTATTTACATTTAGGTATCTTCCCAACTTTTTTAGAATTTGGGTTGTAATAAACACCCATTAATTTTTTTAGAAACACTTCTTACACCTCCAGAGCTAAATTTAATGGTGCCAATTTGCCAAAATATAAACACATAAAGGCTAAAAACAGCTTGACTTAGTAGTATGTGATTTTTTAAATACAAATAACAACAAATTATTTGGACCAGTATTCTGTACTTCCTGCATTATAGAGAAACGCAAAGCTTTTAGTCCACTGGTCTTTTATAGTGGGACATTTGCTGTGTTGTGTCGTTGGGGTTAACAATAGTTATATTGTTGTAAAAACAGAATAAGTATGAAAGAATATCCTAAAGAGGCACTGTTTTATATTTATGTTGTTTCATGTCTAGGAGAACCAATACACCACTATAAAGTTGAATTTAATTGAACTACTGAACAAGGCAATAGATCATAAGCAGCTGACTTGATATCACTGCAGTGAAACATAATTATCCTTTGGTATGTTCCACTGTATGATTTGCTCTGAACCCTATCATCTTAGCTGAAAATCACAGTGCCTTGTATCTCCTCTAACATGTACCTACACCATGTCATACTGAATGAGTTTCTCTCTCTCTCTATCTGTCTGACTCCTTCACAGACCATCCACGTGGCCATTGTATGTGCAGGCTACAATGCCAGCCGAGATGTGGTGACTCTGGTTAAATCAGTCCTCTTCCACAGGTACAACAAAGTTTTTTTTATTGCTATTACTTTTTTAATGTTTTTTACCATTCTCACACAAATCTTGTTACATAGAAATAAAATGTATTATGTGTTTTAAATGTGTATATTTTTTTAATAACCTTCGATGTGTGGTACAAATGAAGGAATCAAATATCCCCATTGCTTTATTAGTGGTATTCATGCAAACATCTTTCACCATCACAGTTCTACCTGCACTATTTAGTAATTATGTCCAGCGTTGCAGGTGACTTAAGCGTAATAATTAGAAAAGTAACTTTAACTTGTGCTGACAGACACCTTCATACTGTCCCACTTTTTTTCTGACCTGAGAGAATGAAACATTGCAGTGACTGTCACAAATTTACGTTAGGTTTATGTTAGGTTAAAAATGTTTAACCTAATTATAAGTGTCAAAGTGGTGTCAAATAAGAATCAAACACAGCTGGATCTCTCCAGGAAATAAGGATTTATCACTAACTGAGAAGCCGACCGCAGCAATTACAATTAAAAATTCCTTATAGTTAGAATGCATTCGAGTCGAAGCTCACAAATGTCACACACTACTGGAATCAGCTGAGCTTTTGCTTTCCAGGAATCTCATTCCCCATGTCCATTTAGCCTGACTGAAAATAGAATACAGTTTGCAGTCTGTAGTATTACACTTTATCTTCAACTTTATTTATATAGCACCAATTCACAACAAAGTAATCTCAGGGCACTTTATAGAATAATGTCAAGATTATAAAGATGTATAGAGAGAACCCAACAATTCCCCCTGGAGCAAGCCATAGGAGAGGAGCTTGATAGCTAAAGGCTCTACCTCCCATTCTACCTTTGGAAATTCTGGGAACCACAAGTAGGCCTGCATTCTGAGAGCGAAGTGGTCTACTGGGATAATATGATGCTATGAGGTCTTCTATATATGATGGAGCCTGAACATTCAGAGCTTTATATGTAAGAAGCAGGGTTTTAAATTCTATTCTACATTTAATGGGAAGCCAATGGAGAGAAGCTAGTGAAGGTGAAATATGATCTCTCTTGCTAGTTCCAGTCAGCACTCTTGCTGCAGCATTTTGGATTAATTGCAGGCTCTTTAGGGAGTTACTGGGGCATCCTGAAAGTAGGGAATTACAGTAGTCCAACCTAGAGGTAACAAATGCATGGACCAGTGTTTCGGCATCACTTTGAGACAGGATGCTCCTAATTTTGGCAATGTTCCGTAGGTGAAAGAAGGCTGTTCTAGAGATTTGTTTTATATGTGAGGTAAAGGACAAATCTTGGTCAAAAATAACTCCAAGGTTCCTTGCAGTAGTACTGGAGGCCAGACTTATGCCATCTAGAGTAACAATATGGTTGGACATCATATCTCTGAGATTTTTGGGCCCAATTACTATGACTTCAGTTTTGTCTGAGTTTAGAAGTAAAAAATTGTGGGACATCCAGGCCTTTATGTCTTATGTCTTTAGTAACTGATTATTTTCATCTGGTTCCATAGATAAATATAGCTGGGTATCATCAGCATAGCACTGGAAATTTATGGAGTGTTTTCTAATAATGTTGCCTAATGGAGACATATATACAGTAAAAAGTATTGGTCCTAACACAGAGCCTTGTGGAACTCCATAGCTAACCTTTGTGTGCATGGAGGATTCATCATTAACATGAACATATTGAAATCTATCAGATAGATAAGATTTAAACCAACCTAGTGCAGTTCCTGTAATTTCCAATTTCCAGTCTCTGCAATAAAATGTGATCAATGGTATCAAATGCAGCACTAAGATCTAACAGAACAAGTATAGAGATGAGTCCATTATCTGAGGCCATGAGAAGATCGTTGGTGACTTTAACCAGTGATGTTTCTGTATGGGGCGACTGTGGCGCAGGAAGGTAGCGCGGTTGTCCATCAATTTCACAGTTGTTGGTTCAATCCCTGGCTCCTCCAGGTCACATGTCGAAGTGTCCTTGAGCAAGACACTGAACCCTAACTTAGTTGCTCCCGGTGTGCGTCTTCCAGCATAGCAGCTCCCCCATCGATGTATGAGTGTGTGTGTGAGAATGGGTGAATAAGAAGCAGTTTAAAGCGCTTTGAGTACCAATAGGTAGAAAAGCGCTATATAAGTGCAGAACATTTACTATGATGAACTCTAAATCCTGACTGAAAGTCTTCATACAAATTATTCCTATAAAGGTGATCACATAATTGTTTTGCAACTACTTTTTCAATTATTTTAAAAATAAAGGGGAGATTAGATATTGGTCTGTAAGTGGCTAAAAAACCTGGGTCAAGGTTTTTTAAGTAGTGGTTTAATTACAGCTACCTTATAGGCCTTTGGTACATAGCCTGTTTCTAAAGATAGATTGATGATATCTAATATGAACGTATCTATTAAGGGTAAAGCTTCCTTGAGCAGCTTAGTTGGAATAGGGTCTAGCAGACAGGTTGCTGGTTTAGATGAGGTAATAATTGAAGTTAGCTCAGAGAGATCTATGGGTAAAAAGCAGTCTAACAGGGAGTGGGGCCTTATCGATGACTCTAGCACTGCTGTACATGAAGATCTATCTGTAATTTTTGGTGGGAGGATCTGGTGAATTCTTTCTCTAATAGCTACAATTTTATTCATAAAAAAAGTAATGAAGTCATTGCTGCTCAGAGTTAAGGGAATAGTAGGCTCAACAGAACTATGGCTCTTAGTCAGCCTGTCTACAGTGCTGAACAGAAACCGGGGGTTGTTCTTGTTTTCTTCTATTAATTTCCTTTCTAACTTTCGTGTTGCCTGTTTTAAGTTGCGTGTTTGTGAACTATACCATGGAGATCACCTCTGCTGGTTTACTGCCTTCTTTTTCAGAGGGGCAACACTATCGACTATTGAACGTAGTGAGGCTGCAGAATTGTCAACAAGAAAATCTACTTGTGCAGGAGTAACATTAAGGAGACTACTTTCCATGTATTAACATATGGTGAAGCAAATGATGAAAGAATAATTTCTTTAAATTGGTTGACAGCTAGTATTGAGCATAACCTACTGTATGCAGCTAATGAAGTGTAGATTTGCATGGTCCAGATTTGTTAAAGGGTAGAAAAACATAGATGCCCTCTCTAAAACGAAACCTAAACAGTAAATTTTAACTTACAGGTTCGTCAGATGACACCTGGTGAGTTGGAAAAACAAAGGCATCAGCAGCACAGCTAATATGCTAAAACCTGCAGGCAGTGTTTATTCAGAGGGGCATAAGGGGTCAGCATGTTGGATTGTCTTTTGATAGTGTGGGGCATCCTGCTAAATGACTGAAAGAATGTGATGTGATGTAAGACATCGAGTTTCTCCACAATCTGAGCCAACAACAAAGTGTCCTGAAGCTGTATTTCTTCTCTCTACTGTCAATTTGTAATGCAGTATTGAGTATGTGCTAAATTCAATGTGAAACAAGATTGAAAAGATGTAGCTTACTGTATATCACATAGTTACTATAGTTTCAGTTAATTTACAGCAGTGACATGTTGTTGAGCCTACTCTGTAAATCATATACATGCTATTAGACCTTCTGTTGGCTCAGTAATGGAGAGCCCTGTGCTCTCACTGTGTGAGTGATGGTCTCCCAAATGAAAGATGGATACCTCCTGTATTCATTCACCCAGCCAGACATCTCATCATTCTGATCTTTCCTACAGCAGCTGTATATGTGCTTTCAGGATAATCCCAGACTGTCAGCAGCTTACAAACTAAAAGCTTGAAATTTGCTGTGTATTTATTCCTGAGAGGTCAGTTATTTTACTTGTACTGATGAAAGCCGGTGGTGATCATGGACACTAACCCTGAAAAGTATCTGAATGTGACCACAGTGCGCACTCTGAATCAGTGAACATTGTTTCATCTGTCATATCTGTTACACAAACCACTTACACTAAAATGGTTAAACTGAATGATTGGAGCCCAGGCACCACCACTGAAGGTCTAAAGAGCCCTGAAAAAACATCACATTCTCACTGATTGCCATAGTCCCTCCTCCCATAGTCAACAAGACTACTACACTTCAAAGCAATTAAGCAAACAAAACAGAAACATGTTTACAGACCATAAATCTATTCCTCATATTAGAAACTCACAATCAGACAAGCATCCTGTCAGATTAACAGTCTAGACCTTTACAATATACTTGTAAGCCAAATTACTAGTAGTTAATCAGAGTCAAACTAATCAAACAAATGGCAGATTGAAAAATGAATGAAAACAAATAATCTTAAAGATCTCAAAAGTGTACTCTTTTACCCTACAGCAATCTCCTCAGTTTTAACTATTAACAATGCAAATAAAAATTTGCATAATTTCTTACATCACACTTCAATTCAAGTCATTTTATTTTATTTACCTTAATTAAATTTTATTTTATATTACTTTACTGCAAGTTCAGGCGAAAAACCCTGGGAAAATTCCTGAACGATCCCACACACAGAGAAAACAGGCGAAAAAACCCCCAATGGTCACAATGGTCAGTTAAGCAGCTTTGGCTAATTTAAAAGAGTCATATGGGAGGCACTAGTCTCTATTCAGTTTCCTTAAGGCAAGATCGGCATATTACTACATTGGATCATTCAACTATGGGGCTTATTCTGTTTCTTAAACCAAAGATATAGCTGTGCTAGACTCAGTCTTAAAATAGTCTTAAAGTATTACACAGGGAGTAATTCATCTGACAGATTAGCTGTAAAAAGTCCATCCACCTTCCAACTGAGTTCAACAAGATCATCCTAGTACTCACACCACAGTCATTTGACAGTGTGCATTGTTACACACAGCACTTCCTCCAAGCAAATTCACAGGACCCTGATCCAATCAACACTGGCAATATGCATCCAGGATTGCAGATGAATGGGGTTTGAAGTGAATTTGAAGCAGACATTCTTCTCCCCACAGTTTGTCCCAATCTTCAGAGGTGATTAGTCTCAGTATGTCTTACACAGGTGTATGCTGCACAGGTGTAAACACCCTCAGCATTGGTTCTTCCTCCTGGCTTGAAAATAGTGTCTCTGTTAATAACTTTTGAGATCAAACACAGCATGATCTACTGTCCCTTCATCCCAGTAGAGCAGTAGTAGTCAGAAATTTTAGCATGGACTTTAGGGATAGAGTTAGGCTCTTCCTTCCACTATCTGCTCCAAACTCTCTTCCTTCATCATCCTGCTTGTCACTCTTACTGCAATCTTGTTCATATTCATAAGTCAGTCACAGTCTGATCAGACATGTCACTTATATGCGACTAAAGGTGCACCTTCTTTACAGCAGCCTTTTAGCTGCTACAGGAGCAGATAAATTTAGCTTTCTGAAGTGTAAAAGATGAAGGCGCAGCTCAGTTGCATGGGTAAGCACATGCACAATAAAAATGTAATAAAAACTAACTGTAATAAAAAAAAACTTCAAGCAAACACAAAATGACAACAAAATAATGCAGAACAAACACAAAAAAAGGAATAACTATCAGCGCGAGAAGTGTGCAGACATTGCAGCTCTGAACTTATCATGACATTACCCAGAGAATGTGAATGTGAGAACACAAACGTTTGAATCGTTTGACAGTAATGGCCTTTACCCCGTCTCTTCACAGTAGTATAAACTGTGTGTGATGTCTGTTTGAGCCCATGTGTGACATTTCTGTTATGCATCTAGTACTTTGCTGTGCTGGAAACAAAACAATATTTCTGCAGCACAGTACAGTACACATAGCCACCAGATGCAGTGTTTCTAGTAGTGAGACTTTGACTCAGCCAATCTAATGTTGTGTGCTACATGTTTAAAAGCATCTTGCATGCCATCAGGACCTGATTCTGCTACATTCTCCTAAACACTGTGACATACCAAGCCAATGTCAAAGAACTAGTGGCGACAACTTATGTCATCTTTTTCTTCGCAGACAAGCGACTATTGTTTCATAATCTATATTGTAGGCATACTGAATTGAGATGAACATGATGGTGTGTCTGTGTTCAGGTCACACTATGGTAAAAAACTAAACCTCATGAGACATTAATTGGCACTCAAAACGCTTTACACTGCTTCTTATTCACCCATTCACACTCACAATCACACACACATTCATACACCGATGGGGGAGCTGCTATGCAGCTGGCCAACACTCACCGGGAGCAACTAAGTTCGGGTTCATTGTCTTGCTCAAGGACACTTCAACATGTGACCGGAGGAGCCAGGGATTGAACCAACAACTGCGAAACTGGTGGAAACACTTTACCTTCCTGCACCAAAGTTGCCCACATTATTGTAGATAGTATGTGGTACTTTGCCTTATAATACCGTTTGTACTAAAGGTTGCGATATAATGCGATACATTGTATCGACATAAGTATTGGTAACTATGATATTGACAAAAATATTTATAAACAAACTAGGAGGTACCAGAGTAAAAAAGGGGATCAGAAGGCACCAACTTGTTCAGCCACCTTTGTCTCCATCATTTGGCAGATTCTACCATGGTAGGAGGAATAATGTGCAATTAGTTTGCTAGTCCTAAAACACCAGTGTTACAATGATTAAAAAACTATTGCTCTAAAATGCCTTAGTTGTCAGCCCTGATATTGGATGCAACTAAAATTTGCTTCTTCTTGTAGGATTAGTCTAGTATAAAGTCATAGGCTTGGTGCAGTTTGACAGGATGTAAAGACCCTTTATACTTGTACTGCTCTGACTGATGGCTTGGATGAGATCAGAATTCTGATACATTTTTATATCTCTCAGCCTCCAGCACTGATTGAGCAAGTGCACCTGACACATTCACTCCTTGTGCAGACTCATTCAGCACAAGACAGCCCAGGGTGCTCCCATCCTCCCCATCTCTTGACCTGATTTGAAAGTCCTGAATGGCTATTTTTCACAAGCTTAATCTGTGTGTGTGTGTGTGTGTGTGTGTGTGTGTGTGTGTGTGTGTGTGTGTGTGTGTGTGTGTGTGTGTGTATGTGTGTTTGAGTGAGTGAGAGAGGGAGAGAAATTTGGACGAAGCTTTAACCATACTGGGACGAATCTTCTGACTGCACACATGCCCTAAACTATATATATTATTAATTTTCTACTCAAGGCTGAATTACTTCTTCTGGGGCTTTTCAAGTCAATTCAATTCAACTTTATTTATACAGCACCAATTCACAACAAAGTCATCTCAGGGCACTTTACAGAATAACGTCAAGATTATAAAGATGTATAGAGAGAACCCAACAATTCCCCCTGGAGCAAGCCATAGCCAACAGTGGAGAGGAAAAACTCCCTTTAACAGAAGAAACCTCCAGCAGAACCAGCCTCAGGGTGGACGGCCATCTGCCTTGACCGTTTGGGGTGAGTGGAAAGTGAAGAAAGAAAAGAAAAGCGCAATAAAAAGCAACAACAAAACATCGGGCAGATTGGTAGGACCAGTAGCTGCACGGCAGAAAACGCACAGCTTCAAAGCCGGGGGACACCTGCAGAAAGGGACAAAGAGAGGGATAGAGAAGGACAAAGACAACTATGGGAGAAAACACAGAGAGTTAATGACATACAGTGGTGACAATTTTGGGGTTAGAGTAGAGAAGAGAGGGTCAAGAGGAGGAAAGGAGCTCAGTGCATTGGGGGGTGGGTCCCCCAGCAGTCTAAGCCTGTAGCAGCATAACTATAATAAACTATATGCTTTATTAAAGAGGAAGGTTTTAAGCCTAGACTTAAAAGTAGAGAGGGTGTCTGCTTCCCGAATCTGAACTGGGAGCTGGTTCCACAAGAGAGGAGCTTGATAGCTAAAGGCTCTACCTCCCATTCTGCCTTTGGAAATTCTGGGAACCACAAGTTCAGTCATATTATTTAACGATTTCTTCATGTAAATGTAGCTGTAGAATTAGTTCCTGTGAAAAGAAACCAGGTGCACATAAAACAATAAGAATAATTTAGCTTTAGGGCCTGAAACTAACAAATAGTTTTGTAATCATCAGTTATTTCTTTGAAATAAAGTAATGAGTTATAAAAAAATAACTCAGTAACACCTGTTTCAGCATTAATTGTAAAAAACACATTTCCTTATAGTTTTTTAGATATTCAAACTTTATTAATCAAACAGTAAATGTATCCTGTATTATTTATCCATAATAGAATGGCCAATTTATAAAACGTGTCTTCACAATTGAATGACATGGATAAAACGGTAAAATGTAGTTTGAGTTGTTTTATAAGTAAGTAAGCAAATCCTACCTAGCACCTTGTCAAAGCAATATTACTATAATGTCAGCTGCTGATTTAATATTAAATTATTATTAATTTTATCAATTCTTTCTTGCAGCCCTGGTTGATTGATTAATTTAATGCTACAGCCACAACTTTAGGGAGTTAGGCTAGGGGTTGTATGAGACTGTGAAAAAGTCTACTCTGCTCTGCCCGATTCTTCAGCTATTAGTCTTGACATGATAGTAAATCAGAAACTACAAAACTAGGTGAATGAAAAATAAATGAAATTGTCACTCTCTCAAGAACTTTTAGAAGACAGATGAAAATCCTTCCAGATGTTCTTAAAAAAGGCTTAATGTTGAGTAAATTAATATTATATGCTGTTATTTGGCTTTTTCTCCATGGCAAGAGTTGACATTTCATTTCAGTGTAAAGTGAAACTAAGAAGGGAAAAAAAAACAGCTTTTCTTAGAACCTCTTTAGGCTATACTTGTCTTGAGAAAGGAAAGTTATTCTCTATGAAAAATTATCATTAAATCAAAGACTTCTTTAAAAGGTGTACACTATAGTTTCCATAGAATGTTGCACTTGGATTCAATCAGGACAGAAGATGCAGTGGAAAGCCGAAGTGCACATCTGCCCTAAAAGACAAGAACTTACGAGAATCCTTTTTGAGAAACAGATTCCTCATGCTCCTGAATTGGCAACGTTATTGTATAAAACAAGCGAGAAACCAGTGTGCACAGACACTCCAAGTAGTACAAGAAGACTCAGGACAACTGGTCTGATGAGCAGTGTTTCCAAGAAAAAAATCAGAGGAAAAGCTTGCAGTGGGCCAAATTGAACAAACACTTGAGTTTTTGATGTCCAGAATGAAGTCTTGTGGACTTGGTGGTTGGATTCAAATGATGATCATGTGTTAGAAGCAGAACTCATTAAAAGATGATGGATACCTGCCTAACACCATCAGTGAAGCATAGTGGTAGACACATAATGATGTTGGGATGCTTTACCAATGGGAGAGTGGGTGATCTGCATCGTGTGTAAGGGACCTTTATTTAGCATGGATCCTACTCCATACTGAAAAGGCTTGTTGTAGTAGTAGTTATAGTTGTTGTAGTAGTAGTAGTAGTAGTAGTAGTAGTAGTAGCAGTAGTAGTAATAAAAAATTATTAAATAATTAAATTTTTAATGCATTTTTCATTAAGGAACAAATCTCAAAAGGCCTTTAAAAGTTCAGAAAGAGAGCCGGGAAATTTGCTGACTAATGAGTTCCTTGAGGTAGACCAGGGCTTTGCCATGGATGCATTGATATTTTACTAAAGCAATATATATTATATTGAATTCTGGAGACATGGAACCAGTGAAGGGACTTGAGGATATGAATGATGTGCTCATGTTTACGCACTCTCATCAGGATCCTGTCAGCACTGTTTTGTAGAAGCTGGAGTTTAGACAAGTTTTTCTGCATCAGATAGTGTGAGAATGGGACAGAGTTCTTGAGGTGGAAAAAAGATGACTTACACAGATGTTTTTTGTGGTTAATAAATGTTAGGTGAGGATCATTGTTAATGAGAGGGAAATATCCATTTGGGAAAAGGTGAAGGTGCTTATGAAAAAAGACTGGACCTGATGTGGGGTGCAGACCAGAAAGGCTTCAATTTTGGAACTGTCAGCTTGGAGGAAGTTTTTGCTCATCCATCTATGTCATTCACTCTGGGCAAAGAGTCATTGGGGATAATTTTATTTTGCAGAAGTTTTGTGACTGTGGCACAGGATCGTCCAGTTGTTGGTTCAATCCCTGCTCCTCCGGTCACATGTCGAACCCCAACTTAGTTGTTCCCGTGGAGTGTAGGCCAGCTGCATAGCAGCTCCCCATCGATGTGAGTGTGTGTGTGTGTGTGTGTGTGTGTGTGATTGTTAGTGTGAATGAGTGAATCAGAAGCACTTTAAAGCACTTTGAATACCAATAGCTAGAAAAGCATTGTATAAGTGCAGACCATTTACCACTGTAGGTGGATATTGTTCAGCAAGATCTAATATGTTGGAGAAAAACAAATTAATTCGGTCTGTTAACATGTTTTACATGCATTCAGTTTGAATCTGTGACTTGCTTAAAAAAATAATAGAAAATCTAACTCTGTCACGATTACATCTTTTAAAACATAATACCTATTGAACTAAGTTACTTATGAACTGCAGTGAACTGAAGAGACAAGCTTGGTTGTTTGTCAGAATGATCCAGTTAGTCCAGAAAGATTCCCTTAATGTGTCTGACAGACAGATTGGCTCTTTTAGAGGAACTATAGCAGAGAACTACCAGGGTGAATCTGTATCAGGACATTTCTGATAAAAACACTGAACTTGTTCAAGCTTGTGTTTGTGTGTTCACAGGCGGAACCCCCTGCACTTCCATTTCATCACAGACTCCATTGCTCAGCAGATCTTGTCCTCTCTGTTCCATACCTGGATGGTTCCTGCTGTCAGGGTCGACTTCTATGATGCAGATGAGCTGAAGGTGAAGAACACTGATTCTTCATCACCTCACTGTTCAACCTTGCCTTCAGCAATATGATACAATTCAAGTTTTCACAGAAAATTGTAATGTATTATTGGGTCGCTCCATGAAAAACACAAATAATGTTGTACAAACGAGTTTTTCTGCCTGTTCTGTCAGGTACTTTGAATCATTTGTAGAAAGCAAATGTTGTTATTCTTTTCTGTTATTCCATTTAAGTTGTGAGGAGTCAGAAGAGATGATATATTCAAGTCTCAGCATGCTTTTGTTGCATGCTGCTTTAAAAGACATTTCTAAGGGTTGAACAGATACAAATTTGATGATGGAGTTTAGATTGAAGTTTCACAGTAAAACCAAGCAAAACTACAGTACAATATGATGATCGCATGTCTGACCTAAAAAACAGAAATAGAATCTCACAACTGGCTCCAAAAGATCTACACAGGACGTAGATGTGCTGTTGAAACTTTTTAGGATTAAATTCCATAAAAGGGGTCCATGAAAGGGGAGCATCAATCATGTCAGATGCAGTATTTGTATGAAGACATTTGTTTAATTTCTACATTATGGATTATCACAAGAGAAGGCTGTAAATCAGGTAGGAGGCCAAAAATGATTACTCATAGCTGTATTCTTTTCTACTTACTAACCTGTTGCACACCACAATCTGACTGCTATGATTTCTACAAGCTATGAACTCTGTGTTCCTAAGATTATACTGTAAACTAGATTATTAACAATGCATCCAGTTTAACAGCAAATAAGCAGAGTCTTGTTTTTGTGTTTCAGTCTGAGGTGTCATGGATCCCTAACAAACATTACTCTGGGATCTATGGTCTGATGAAGCTAGTACTCACCAAGACACTGCCATCTGATCTGCAGAGAGTGATCGTCCTGGACACGGACATCACCTTTGCCACTGACATTGCTGAACTTTGGGCTGTCTTCCACAAGTTCAAAGGTTCAAGCAATTTTTTTTTTAACTCTTTATATGTTTGCTATATTCAATATGTTTGACAAATGTTTGACTATTTTATCTTCTACAGATTTTACTAGTACAGACAGCAATTTGATATAGCGGAGGAGAGAATTATTTGTTGGCCCTACTACCAAGCAGGACCACAACAGCACAGGGAATTCAAGTGTGAATGCTCTTATATATATCACACATGCCCTCTCATTTATTTAATATCTTAAGTAAGGTATAAGTTGTAACAATGGGCGACTGTGGCGCAGGAAGGTAGAGCGGTTGTCCACCAATCTCACCGTTGTTGGTTCAATCCCCGGCTCCTCCGGTCATCACCTTTGCCACTGACACTGACGAAGTGTCCTTTGAGCCCCAGTGTTGTCCCCCATCAGTGTGAGTGTGTGTGTGAGATTGTGAGTGTGAATGGGTGAATAAGAAGCAGTGTAAAGCGCTTTGAGTGCCAATAGGTAGAAAAGCTCTATATAAGTGCAGACCATTTACAACGTCCAGTAAAACAATAATATAGATTTCTTTTTGGCTTTTGCTCTATAGGGAGAGTAACCTGTTCAATGTAAATTAGAACTAAAAATGGCAAAATAAAAACCGCTTTCCTTAGAAACCCCTGTCTATACTTGTCTTGAGAAAAGAGCCAAAAAATCAAATATTTCTTTAAAACATAGTCTCCAAAGACAAGCTACAACTGATGTTTGATGCCTAAACTATTAAAACAAAACCATATGAGCTCTAGCTTGGTTCTGGTAATTTCTTATACTATTCTTATACTAACCAGTGATTGCATTAGTAACAATAATAGTTGTAATAGCGTAATTGTTAGTTTCAGCCTTCAGGAGCTTCCTGATGACAGCATAGTTGGCATAAAGGTCTGTCAGAGCAACAGTTAGCCCAGGGGTGGGTGTGTTCCCATACTTTTCATGACTCATGTGGGAGAAAATTATCACCATGACTCATGGTGTAGGATTTTTTATCAATCAGCTTGATAAAAGTCGTATGCTAAACCTGCAGCGTTTTTATGATTTTTCTTCTTCATCTTTGAACAATTGTCCACATCTCTGGAACTCTAGTAAAAAGATGGAACAGCATTCTTCTCATTTAGTGTTTGATGATGCACTGTATAACTCTTGGGTCCCATAGGTGTTCAGATAGTTGAGGTCTGATTCTATATTCACCAAAAAATTCAGTCATTATATTTGTGTCATGCATTAATGCATGGAAGATGTGTGCCCACTAATTTAAGTTCCTCTTTAGTTTGTAATTAATCTGCATAATATCTAAATGTACCATGTAACAGGCAACACAATAAGACCAGTACAGAATGTAAAAATCTGTTGACCCTGCACGTATGTGCAGTGTTCCCAGCTGTAGTGCAGGTGGTCAGATACCAGTAGTGACCTCTGTACATATATAATAGGACGAGTTGGTGGAGTCTTACCAAAGACTCTGAGGGAGGTTTTCAAAATGAAGTAATGGATATTATGGTCCGCATAAAACAAATCAGATCCATGTTCTTGCACCTTGACCTCACTGGGCCCTGTTGCGTGTAATTTGGTACGTTTTTTACACATTCTACTTCAATTACAACAGCTATGTTTTATTATTAGCAAATATATGTTTATAATCATTCCTCAGGTTCCATATAGTGTAGGGTGTAGGAGTTATGGGCTGTGAGATTTGAGGGTACAGTTGTCAGAGAGCTGTAAAGCAACCTAATGATTGGCAGATTTTTTGTGCAAGTTAAGCTGTCAGTTTGGGGGTGTTCAAACTGTTTTAGAAACTCACGCACTTATACGCACACACCTTTCTTTTCTGGATTTGGGGGATCAATCTATAAGTCCGTCGCTTTATTTTGTAATTGGCCAGTTTAACACTTAACTATTTCTCATACTTTTCATGCAAATATTTAGACAATCAATGCAGCACTGGTTGGGAATCCAGCAAGGTCTCTATAATGAGATAGAGGACAGGCACATGTGGAGGCAATCCTGTGAACATATATGTGGCTGGTAGGGAAGGGGGGGTGGGGCAAGGAAGGCCAGCTGCAGGAGGAGGAGGAGAGTAGCCAAGGATTTATGCTTAGTGCTGGCCTATAGGGCCCCAAAGCCAGCAAGACTTTGGATCAATGGTAAACAGTTGACTTCAATGCAGCAGCTCTGCCACCCCCTCTTTTTTCTGTTCAGTTTGGCTGAACTGCCTAGCCCCATTACGTTTAAAGCAATACAACTGTCCACTAAGATACACTCAATAAACGCTGCTCTCAGGTTTTAGTGTTCTCCAAATTACCACTTGATATGCAAACTTATATAGATGGTTAAGAGAGTTGTTACAGTGCCGTCATTCAGCCAGCACAGCGCCTCTTTTCATCTTATTATTAAATTTTCCATCTCCTATAAGCTATCAGTGTAGAATAAAATGGTAATTAAAGCAACATATTAATAAATGTCATCATATAGTTTCTCACTCACGTGACATTTAGTCTGTGCGCTTCTGTAGCACTAATTTCTGTCGTGCTTCATTACTCTTTTTAATTTCACCTACTTCACCCTTGTTTCGAGTGGGAGGTGTTTCACATTAAAAGCCAGGCATTTAAATCAAAGGCTTTTAATGTAAAATATCTACAAAAAAACTTTTGAGCTTTATTAGTGTGTTTGTATACACTGGTTACAATCACATTATATAATTCGGGTAGGTATTTACATATATTACAATTACATTTTCTGCTATGCATATTGTATATGTAACAAGGTTTTTAATTGGCTTTTTATAAAAGCACAATGTGCAGACAAGGAGAGTAGTGAGTGGATTTTCTTAATGAAAAACAAAACAAAAAGGCATTGCACTGTGTAATAATTTACACAGTGCAATGCCTTTTTGTTTTTAAACCATGCCTGACCAAAGTGTGACTAATGCTGAGTGGATGTGCAACATGTCAGGCAACAAAAACTGTATATTTAAATATATGTAAAACACGCCACAGAGAGCCTCCATACCAAAGTCTTTCTACACAATACAGAGTAATAGAGCAAGTAAATACAGCTGAAACAAATAATGTATTCTACCTTCTCATCCACCAGTGCTACTACTGATCATGGTCTACTGTATTTTTAGTGTTGTGATTTTTTACCTTTTTTTAACTACGTTCTCACAGTGCTGTTTAAAAAACATTCAGGCTTTTTCTATTACTATACAGGTAAAATTAGTAAGCCATGTTCCCAAAACGAGTCCAAGCTAGAGGAGCAGCAGATTTCCAGCAAGCAGTTTTGTTAAGTGCATGTAAACTCATTCCCTGGTTACCTGAAGAACATTGTTAGGAACAAGTGCAGTTACTGCACCAAACCATAAACAGAAGAGAATGATCTTTTGTCTGTAACATTGTCTTTATTGTGGTCAGATCTTTGCATAAGTAACAATTATGAAGCTAAACAATCTGTTTTTTAACAAATCAAATCCAAATGGTTTGTTCTAGTCTATTTTATTATTAACAAATCGGAGTCTGACAAAGAAACAGCCTTATCTGTCATGTCAGCTCAGACATTTTACTATTAGTTCCCCGTGTTCAACCCCTGTGGACAGTTTATTGTATTGTAATGCTAATGGCACTTTACAGCTGCTGCAGATGTTGTTATAAAAAGGTGTCTGATTTGCTGTGTCTTTAGAAAAGTTGTTTTTTTAATTAGTAAAGAATTGGCGTCTTCTCCATTTTGCAGACTGCAGATTGGATTCTTCTTGTTCATGTGATGGTTGTTGCAGTCTCCTGCTGGGAGCTCCCCCTGCAGGGCAGGGCAGGACACTAAACTGAATTTACTTATTTTGTCTGAATTTATCAACTATTTTTGCCAAAGATGCCCAATATAAATAGTACACTAATTGATTGTTACTATTTGTTTGTTTTTGGATATTAACAAGCTACTGATTACTGAAGTTCTTGAATCAGAGCCAATTTCATTAAATGATTTGTTGATATAAACGTTTAAACTCTGAGATTATGAATCACCTGGTGGCTTTACTAGAGAAGGAGTCTCAAAATGTTTTTGGGTCCACAGAGGCATTCAGTCCATTTTGTTGTTCAGAGTTGTTATTGAGTGAAACCTCTCACCAAATACATACAATATGGCGGCTGTAGCTCAGTTGGTAAGGCAGCCGTCTACAGACCAGGATCGGTTTGGATCGGCCCAGCTACGTGTCTAAGTGCCTTTGGGGAAGACACTGAACCTCAAGTTGCTCCCGGTGGGTCAGGTGAGCAGCTTGCTTAACAGCCACTGCCATTGGTGTGTGAATAGGTGAATGGGAATCATTTTAAAGTGCTTTGGATAAAAAAACTATAAAAGTGGCCATTTACCATTTACAGTCTTCGGCAGACAGTGAAGCCTTTTGCTAAACTAATGTGCAGAGATCACACACACTGACAACACGTTTCATTTGTCCCTTTATCTTGGTATGGACTTTAAAAATGTCTGAATTCTTGTTTGGGGTATTGATTTGTATCATATTAAAGTGAGGATTGTCTGCATGCTTTGCTTGGTGTTATTCTCAAGATGTTTATTGTTGGTCATAACAGTATGTTGAGTATGTTTTCCCAATCTAATGTAATCATTGGCAGAATGAAGTCCATATTTCATAGCTGGTTTGCTCACATTGTCAGTTAATGGTCGTCTCTATTTTATGGATTATTCAGCTGCTGCCTGCAGGCTTTTCTTTTCATCACTGTCCTGTGTTTTCTGTATGACCCTGGTTTGAGAAGATGAAACTATATATATATATAGAGAGAGAGAGAGAGAGGGAGGGAGACAGACGGAGAGAGCGAGGGAGAGTGAGAAAAAAGAGAAAAAGGTCTGTATCCATCCAATGTCATGAATGACTGCTGCCTGTCTGGATTTTATTAGCATTAACCTTTTAGTTCTAATCAGAAGATATTGAGGTTGACACGTTGACAAAAGCGTCAAAGAATCTATGTTACCAGCAGTCAGGTGCAGAGCCCTGCGGTAAATTAGCACTCCGTGCAAGACCTCATATTTGATTTTGGTCTCATTCCCATACCCCCAGGGAGTACAATCAAAAACCCTTGCCGCATTGACAAATTTTAGGGTGTGAACCATGGATGTAGAAGGCAAGCAGGTTAAGGTCAGATGTTTAAAGAAGAGATAAGAAAGATGTAGAAAAGTGTGTTGTAAGGCATTTAAACTAATTCCTCAATATGTCTCAGGAGTTGTATATAGGGCAGAGGTCTATTTCTCTTTAACAGGAATGTTCTGTGTAAAATATTTTGTGAATTATGGCTACAGCTTTTGTATCTAGAATTGATTAATTATGGACTATGGAATTTGTCCATAGATATAGATTTAAATTACATTTCAGTATATAGTCATATAGTATATATATATATATATATATATATATATATATATATATATATATATATATATATATATATATATATATATATATATATATATATATATATATATATATATATATATATATATATAGTCCTATAGTATATATTTCAAGGATAAACAAGGAGCCTTGTTTATACATATATACAGAAATGTATACTGTAGAGCTGGGACCCAAGACACAACAAACACTTTGGTGTGGCAGTGCACAAATGTGGCTAACAGTGGAACCAGACAGACAGGGCAATTACTTTCTCCTTTGTCAAACAAAGGTTCACCTGCTCCTGCTGAAGTAGTTATGGTAAGAACAACATGCCAATATTCACTGTTTTTCTAAGCCGAGTCCCAGTAGCTCATTTGCTCTGTCTTAAAGGACTCGGAAAATGCCTCAACAGTGAGCTTTTTCTTCTTTTAGTTTAAACAACTTTTGTACAGTCGAGACAAATGCTGCTCTCGGGTTCTGTTTTGCAAGGGAATCAAAAGAAATTTATTTGGTTTCAGCCAAATTGTATCTCCTATCATGCAGGATATATCCATGTGTTAAATTATCATCCATAGGTCTCAATACATGGAATTCTTTCAATATAAGTTACACTGGGTAGTGCCAGTATGTTATTCACAGTGAATATTCAGTTGTTACACCTTCAGTATTTGGATCCATATATGTGAATGCGAGTTAGAGACAACATAGGAATTCCTTGACCACCAACTGTTTTTTGGACCCAGCTGTCCCCTAGAGAATGAGCTTTTAATCCATCAGTGGTTTCTTTGAGATTGTGTGTGTGTGTGTGTGTGTGTGTGTGTGTGTCTGTGTGTATGTGTGTGTGTGCGTGCGTCTGTGTGAGAGAGAGAGAGAAAATGACAAACAGATCAACATTGTAACTGATGTTAACAATGTCACCCACCTCTGGCTGTGCATTAAATCTTTTAGTGTGATCACACTGAGCTAATGACACGTTGACAAAAGCGTCAAAGAATCTATGTTACCAGCAGTCATACAGCTTCTTACTTCACTGTTTTATCTACATGATCAACTGTTCACCCTCCGCTTTCTGAACTGATATGAAAGAGATCAGAAATAGTGGAGGCTGAGGAAGAGTTACAGTCAGGCACAGGGAAACACAACCTTATCAGTGTGCAGGGACTTGTCTCTATATAATTTTGAGTGACATAAGCAATAATTGCTTATCACTGCTGCGATTAAGTCTTTACACAAAGCTGCTGAGCTAGAATAGGCCTTATACACTGACACTGAGATTGTAACCTTACTAGCATCCTGCATCCTCAGGCCTATCACTGTTGCATAGAGAAGCTTTACCTCCCTGTAGTCTTTTCTTGGTGGCCAACTCATCTGAGAGTGGTCATAAAAAGTTGTAGCTCACTATTTGCAGAATAAGCTTTAAGTGCCCCTCCACAGCTTTCACTGAGGATCTGCTCCCCACAATGCACTTGTTCAAAGACATACTGTTTACTGTAACTAACATATATAATGTATTTAACCAGGTCTCTACCATCATTAGCACTGTAAAAATGCAAGCAAGACTTGTTGAACTTTTTTAGATGGAATGTTAATGAGATTTGGAGAGGGAAGGATGAAAGCAGAGAGATGAGAAAACAAACAATTCAAACTTAAACTGAAAGAGGTCTCATACATCAAAGTGAGGGCCAAAAGCCCAATTCATTCTGGTCTGCTTTCATGTTGGACTGTGACAAAACTGAACTACTCCTGAGCATTAGGTTTTGGTGAAATTTAATAGCATGAGAGAACTTTATTTATTACAATCAGCCTTTTCCCAGGCAGTTGTGTAAAGTCAAGATTTTACAATTTCATCTTTAAATTAATAATGCTTCTCTTCCTGCTGCCCACAGACTAGATCAAAATCTAAATATCCTTCCATCTGGTGGTGCAGTGGTGCTACAGCTAATCAGCTAGTAATGTGGTGTTGGAGTAATGCTTGTAATTGTATTTTCTTTTTTCTGAGGTACTTGGTCCAAAAATATAATAAGTTTATCATAAGTTTTTTCTTAAATTTGTTCTTTATGGAAGGAGTAAATTTGTTCTTTAAGGAAAAGTCTTTATCAGATTTATTAAATTCAATTCAACTTTATTTATATAGCGCCAATTCACAACAAAGTCATCTCAGGGCACTTTACAGAATAAAGTCAAGATTATAAAGATGTATAGAGAGAACCCAACAATTCCCCCAAAGCAAGCCATAGGCAACAGTGGAGAGGAAAAACTCCCTTTAACGGAAGAAACCTCCAGCAGAACCAGGCTCAGGGTGGACGGCCATCTGCCTCGACTGGTTGGGGTGAGTGGAAAGTGGAGAGAGAAAAGAACAGAGCAACAAAAAGCAACAACAAAACATCGGGCAGGATGGTAGGACCAGTAGCTGCATGCTGGAAGACACACAGCTTCAAAGCCGGGGGCACCTGCAGAAAGGGACAGAGAGAGGGGGACAGAGGAGGACAGAGACAACTACGGAAGAGAACACACAGAGTTAATAAGATACAGTGGTGACAATTGCGGGGTGAGAGGAGAGGAGAGATGTTCAAGAGGAGGAAAGGGGCTCAGTGCATCGGGGGGTGGGTCCCCCAGCAGTCTAAGCCTATGGCAGCATAACTATAACTGACTATATGCTTTATTAAAGAGGAAGGTTTTAAGCCTAGACTTAAAAGCAGAGAGGGTGTCTGTTTCCCGAATCTGAACTGGGAGCTGGTTCCACAGGAGAGGAGCTTGATAGCTAAAGGCTGTACCTCCCATTCTACCTTTGGAAATTCTGGGAACCACAAGTAGGCCTGCATTCTGAGAGTGAAGTGGTCTACTGGGATAATATGATGCTATGAGGTCTTCTATATATGATGGAGCCTGAACATTCAGAGCTTTATATGTAAGAAGCAGGGTTTTAAATTCTATTCTAAATTTAACGGGAAGCCAATGGAGAGAAGCTAGTGAAGGTGAAATATGATCTCTCTTGCTAGTTCCAGTCAGCACTCTTGCTGCAGCATTTTGGATTAATTGCAGGCTCTTTAGGGAGTTACTGGGTCATCCTGACAGTAGGGAATTACAGTAGTCCAACCTAGAGGTAACAAATGCATGGACCAGTTTTTCGGCATCACTTTGAGACTGGATGCTCCTAATTTTGGCAATGTTCCGTAGGTGGAATAAGGCTGTTATAGAGATTTGTTTTATATGTGAGGTAAAGGACAAATCCTGATAAAAAATAACTCAAAGGTTCCTTGCAGTAGTACTGGAGGCCAGACTTATGCCATCTAGAGTAACAATATGGTTGGACATCATATCTCTGAGACTTTTGGGCCCAAATACTATGACTTCAGTTTTGTGTGAGTTTAGAAGTTAAAAAAAAATAAATAAATCTGTTATATCTGTTCTCAACATGTGAAAACATTCTAAAACTGTGAAAATTGTTTACATCTGTAGATTTTGTACTTACCTAAACGCAAATCCCCAATAAGGAAACACTGGTGAATGTTGAAATCTTTGTAAAAACTACTAAGCGGATTTATGAAGACATTTCTTCCTAAGAGTTAATTATGCCCAATTTGCTTAAAAACACACAAAAAAATATAATCCATTAAAAAACTTCAAAGGCCTGGCTGAATAAAGAAATTAATCTCTATCTAACTAGCTTTAATGAAAGCTAATTGGATTCAGGTGTAATCAAACCTATTATTCATTAATGACATTCATTTTCTTTGTAACAGTCTTATTATGCAATAGGGTAATTTCAGGATGATTTCTAGCTTTAATTTTCTGCTCTATAGTTTTTTTAGTTTTCTAGTGGTTTCTTGTAATCTCGTGTGTATTGGGTCAGATACTCCAATTCAGTGTTCAGTCTATGAGCGCTGAGGGAAGAAAAGAGCAACAATGGGACTTTGAGTTTGAAAGTTGTGTGATTGGTGGTGGGTGGCCTTGCAGGTAAGAGTTGGCTGGAATTTTTCCACAGGATCAATAAGACCTTAGGAAATTAAAAACTGTTGAATTTGAAAAATGATTCCACCTCCTGCCAAACTCTTTCAATTAATCCTTCAAATTAGTGGATATTAAAAGGTAGTTAGCTCCTTTAATATTTTATCCAAAAATTTTCTCAAAATTATCCAGATCAGTGAGTTTTTACAGCACGAATATTGGGACATTTCTGGACATTTTCAAAAGAAGAATGATAGGAAATTGCACATAAGAAATATACAGGAAACCTAGTTCCACCCTGTTCTACTGCTGCAGTTAATATCCGCCCTAAATGACTCGATGATAATGCCCTGCACTATGCCTTACCTCACTCTCATGTCATTTGCATTCAACAGAAGTAAGGACAGATGATGCTTTGGCAGCGTAACCTTCCTGCTATCTGTTCTTGACTCAGGAACACTTAAGTATATTGCTGTTTTCTAAGTGCATAAGAAATAATTGTCTTCTAATTCAGTAGTTTAAACTTAATGTGACACAAGAGCTTTTTAGCTGATCACTTGGTCTTCAAGGGTACTGTGGCTGACAGGGAGACTTCCCTTGCTTTTTCTTTCTACCTATTAGACCTATACCATGTTGAATATTTGTTATTTGAACCAGCGTTCAGAGAAACACCACTGAATTTAAATGCACCGTCTATCCTTTCTGATGTCACACACACACCAGACCAACCACTTAGAAGCATAGAAGATTAAGGACCATTTCTTAAATCCTCAGTGACTGTTTTTTATTAATTAAATATTGAATTAAAATAATACATGTTATGATTGTCCCCTAATCGTTTAGTCCACATGTCACAGTGAGCAAAACACTGAATCTCACTCCTCAGTTATAAGTCACATTAGATAAAAAGCAAAATGACTAAATCTAAATTTTTTTTTCTTTACATATGGTTGAACAATTATGATTTATGTTTGAAACACCACTAGACCTGAGGCCTGAGGGCCTGCATACTGCAGTTCCAACCAAAAATATTTTGATTAATTATTTATTGTGACTTTAAAGTGTGACATAACATAATCATTTAAGTTCGCAATAGCTGTTTACTGCATCTATTTCCTGTGTATATTTGAAATAATGAGCTTTTCAAACTTGGACTTGATTTGCAAATGAAATTCTGGTATTTCTTTTACTTTTGAAAGCTCAAGACCAGAGCAGCAATGCTCGGGGAAGCAGACTGCAGTGGGACAATAAAATATTGCTGTTTAGACTTAGTTCTTTTTTGCTGGCTTGCTGTGTCTCTTTTGGACACAACACTAACTACGACAAAGGCGGACACCTATCCCAGCTGTCATCGGGTAAGAGGTGGGGTACATCCTGGACAGGCCGCCAGTCTATCGCAGGGCCACAGAGAGACATACACAGCCAGACAATCATTCACATTCACACTGACAGGCAATTTTTTAGATTCAACAATTAACCTAACTTGCATGTTTTTGGACTGTGGTAAGAAACTGGATTATAGGAGCAAATATGCAAAACGAAAACAATTCAATTCAACTTTATTTATATAGCGCTAATTCACAACAAAGTCTGGGAACTGGTTCCACAGGAGAGGAGCTTGATAGCTTTTTGAATTTGGAAATTCTGGGAACCACAAGTAGGCCTGCATTCTGATATCGAAGTGGTCTACTGGGATGATATGGTGCTAGGAGGTTTTCTATATATGATGGAGCCTGACCATTCAGAGCTTTATATGTTAGAAGCAGGGTTTTAAATTCTATGTAGATTTAATGGGAAGCCAATCTCTCTTGTTAGTTCCAGTCAGCACTCTTGCTGCAGCATTTTGGATTCATTGCAGGCTCTTTAGGGAGTTACTGGGGCATCCTGAAAGTAGGGAATTACAGTAGTCCAACCTAGAGGTAACAAATGCATGGACCAGTGTTTCGGCATCACTTTGAGACAGGATGCTCCTAATTTTGGCAATGTTCCGTAGGTGAAAGAAGGCTGTTCTAGAGATTTGTTTTATATGTGAGTTAAAGGACAGATCTTGGTCAAAAATAACTCCAAGGTTCCTTGCAGTAGTACTGGAGGCCAGACTTATGCCATCTAGAGTAACAATATGGTTGGACATCATATTTCTGAGATTTGTGGGCCCAAATACTATGACTTCAGTTTCGTCTGAGTTTAGAAGTAAAAAATTGTGGGACATCCAGGCCTTTATGTCTTGTAGGCTTGAAGATTTATTAACTGATTATTTTCATCTGGTTCCATAGATAAATATAGCTGGGTATTATCAGCATAGCAGTGGAAATTTATGGAGTGTTTTCTAATTATGTTGCCTAAATGAGACATATATAAAGTAAAAAGTATTGGTCCTAACACAGAGCCTTGTAGAACTCCATAGCTAACCTTTTTGTGCATGGAGGATTCATCATTAACATGAACAAATTGAAGTCTATCAGATAGATAATATTTAAACCAACCTAGTGCAGTTCCTTTAATCCCAATTTCATGTTCCAGTCTCTGTAATAAAATTTTGTGATCAATAATATCGAATGCAGCACTAAGATCTAACAGAACAAGTATAGAGATGAGTCCATTATCTGAGGCCATGAGATGATCGTTGACTTTTACCAGTGCTGTTTCTGTACTATGATGAACTCTAAATCCTGACTGAAAGTCTTCATACAAATTATTCCTATAAAGGTGATCACACAATTGTTTTGCAACTATGTTTTTCAATTATTTTAGAAATAAAGGGGAGATTAGATATTGGTCTGTTATTGGCTAAAAATATTTCACAGCACTCCTATTCACCAAAGACCTTTTCTTTTTCTTTATTCTAGCTGGCCATGTCATTGTTGTCACACAAGCCTTTAGTTCTATCCAAGCTGTGTTAATATTATTAAATGTTGGGGGTTTCGGCCCCGGCTGGCCGTGGCCTTTCTTTGTGGAGTTTGCATGTTCTCCCCGTGCTTGCGTGGGTTTCCTACTTGTGATCTGTCCAGGGTGTACCAGTTAATAATAAAAAAAAGGTCAAAGATCACTGTAAAGGTGGAACTGATTTTAACCACTTTATTTACTCACAGCTGGTTAACTCAGAATGATACATCAGCATTTATTAGTTCAGGAACATAACACACGTGTTAACATGCTACGGACTCATTTAAATTACATTTTCTTTGAAATTAGGAATTTGGATAACAGAATTTTACAATACAGTATTGCAATATCTTCATATTATTGCAATTCAACAGCTTCAGAACGCAACCTCCACGTTAACTTAATTTGTTACAGACCAGTTTTCACAACTGTGATCTCTTAAATGTCTCTCCTGATAATGCTGTTAAATAAAGCTCCCTGGGAGGTGCATTGGGAGGATGAGCTGGTGGAATGAAGAATTTATGTTAGTCCTGCTGACCTTGGCATTCATCTTTACTTGTATCAGCACCACTGACTCAGCAGTAAAAACTCCCACTGATCTCCTGGTATCCTCCACAGCTAATTTAAAAACTCCCCCCATCAGCCACCTGCATGCTGCGAAATAGATAGTGGACGGCCTGAGATTTGCTGTGTGGGGACTTTGCTTAGTGGGATATGCATACATACTATTATGTCCAACTCTGAAATACATTCCACCCAGACCCATTGTAATCACTAAACAGAATTTATTGACTTAAATCCTTTAGGGGTTCACAGGCCAGCCAGTGATTAAATTAAAGGAACATCAGGAACTAAAAAGCATAATGGGAATTATTTAGTTTTGACAATTAAGAAAGTTGATGCAGTGGCTTTGACTAACAGCTTTAAGTGTTGTTCAACTGGTGACATAAAAAGTAAACGATACACTTAAGAGTGATGCTTTATAGGCTGCTTAACCCTGCACTAATCAGGATTTTCTTTAATAAATAATCCTCAATATGACAAAACCACACAGTCTTCAAAAACCCAGCTCTATGGACCATTGTAGCTCCTAGGAGCCAATTGTTCTCATTGATAAAGCCACTGTAACACTGTAAACATGGTGAAGTTTTTAGAATAGAATAGAAACTTTATTGTAATTGTAGGAGCCTAAATGCAGTTTATGTTTGGTTGATTACAGCAATTTAAGTTAATAGATAAAGTCTTAAAATAAGTGGAAGAAATATTTGCCATATTCAGCAAGTTTGTTTAATTTTTTGGATGGGTATTGTGTTTGGTTGATTTCAAAATGCTTTATATCTGAAAGAAACTATGATTGTTATTTTTGAATAAATAAGTACTTTTATTCTGATAGAATAGAGGGAGGGGAAGTCAGGTGACAGGTTACGAAAACAGGGTTTTTTGGGGAAATTAGAGGACAGTGAAGCCAGATAGTTTTTTGACCTCTCTCTCTCTTTACGTCTCTCTTTTTATTTTTGTTTTTGAGTGTTTCGTGCCAATGATGTTCTGTTGAAATTTCTGCATGTTGAAGACTGTTATGTACACGTTATACGTGTGTCTAAGTAAACATGTCAATTTCATCGAGTGGTCCTGTGGATTTGTGGATGTGGACTGAGTGACACGAGAGCGTCAAGCTAAGGCTACAATTTGGAAACCTATAGTAATTCAATTCAATTCAATTCAACTTTATTTATATAGCGCCAATTTACAACAAAGTCATCTCAAGGCACTTTACAGAATAAAGTCCAGACTACACAAGTATGTAGAAGCAACCCAACAAATCCCCCTTGAGCAAGCCCTAGGCAACAGTGGAGAGGAAAAACTCCCTTTAATGGGAGAAACCTCCAGCAGAACCAGGCTCAGGGTGGGTGGCCATCTGCCTTGACCGGTTGGGGTGAGTGGAAAGTGGAGAAAGAAAAGAAAAGAGCAACGAAAAGCAACAACAAAAAGCAACAACAAAACAACAAGAAAAGCAACAACAAAACAACAAAAAAGCAACAACAAAACAACAAAAAAGCAACAACAAAGCATCGTACAGGTTGTAGGATATAGAATTAATGGTATACAGTGGTGACAAGTAAATGTATAGAGAAAAGCTAGTTCAGGTTGAGTGAGCAGTTTAACTATAAGCTTTATCAAAAAGGAAGGTTTTAAGCCTAGTCTTAAAAGTAGAGAGGGTGTCTGCTCCCCGAATTTGGATTGGAAGCTGGTTCCACAGGAGAGGAGCTTGATAGCTAAAGGCTCTGCCTCCCATTCTACTTTTGCAAACTCTGGGAACCACAAGTAGGCCTGTATTTTGGGATCGAAGTGGTCTAATCGGGCGATACAGGACTATGAGATCTTTTAAATATGATGGAGCTTGACCATTAAGAGCTTTGTATGTAAGGAGGAGGGTTTTGAACTCTATTCTAGATTTTATGGGAAGCCAATGAAGAGAAGCTAGTGAAGGTGAAATATGATCTCTCTTTCCTAATCCAGTCAGCACTCTTGCTGCAGCATTTTGGATTAATTGAAGGCTTTTTAGAGAGTTATTAGGACACCCCAGAAGTAGGGAATTACAGTAGTCCAACCTAGAAGTAACAAATGCATGGACCAGTTTTTCGGCATCACTTTGAGACAGGATGCTTCTAATTTTAGCAATGTTCCGTAGGTGGAAGAAGGCTGTTCTAGAGATTTGTCTTATATGTGACGTAAATGCCAAATCCTGGGCAAAAATAACTCCAAGGTTCCTCACCGCAGTACTGGAGGCCAAAGTTATGTCATCTAAAGTAACTATATTGTTAGACAGCATATTTCTCATGTTTTTAGGCCCAAAGAGGATGATTTCAGTTTTGTCTGAATTTAGAAGTAGGAAATTGTAGGACATCCAGGTCTTTATGTCTTTTAGACATGCTTCAAGTTTGACTAATTGGTTAGTATCTTCTGGTTTCACAGATAAATAGAGCTGGGTATCATCTGCATAGCAGTGGAAGTTTATGGAATGTTTCCTAATAATTTTGCCTAAAGGTGACATGTACAGATTAAAAAGTATTGGTCCTAGCACAGAGCCCTGTGGAACTCCATAACTAACTTTGGTGCATAAAGAAGAGTCATCATTAACATGAACAAGTTGGAATCTGTCTGACAGATAAGATTTAAACCAATGTAATGTGGTTCCTTTAATCCCAAATCCATGTTCTAGTCTCTGTAATAAAATGTTGTGGTCAATGGTGTCAAATGCGGCACTAAGGTCTAGTAAGACGAGTACGGACACAAGTCCGTTATCTGAAGCGAGGAGAAGATCATTGGAGACTTTTACCAGTGCTGTTTCTGTACTGTGATGAGCTCTAAATCCTGACTGAAAGTCTTCATACAAATTATTCCTGTAAAGGTGATCACATAATTGTTTTGCAACTACTTTTTCCAGGATTTTAGAGATAAACGGGAGATTTGATATTGGTCTATAGTTGGCTAAATCACCTGGATCAAGACAGGGTTTTTTAAGTAATGGTTTGATTACAGCAACTTTATAGGCCTTTGGTACATAGCCAGTTTCTAAAGATAAGTTAATCAAATCTAATATGAAAGTGTCTATTAAAGGTAGAACATCTTTAAGCAATTTGGTTGGAACAGGGTCTAAAAGACATGTTGTTAGTTTTGAGGAGGCGATAGTTGAACTTAGCTCAGTGAGATCTATGGGTGAAAAACAGTCTAAGATGGATTGGGGCCTTATTGAGGATTCTAGAGCTGTTGTACATGAAGATCTATCTGTAATATTTGTAGGGAGGATCTGGTGAATCTTTTCCCTAATGGCTGCAATTTTATCAGTAAAGAAAGTCATAAAGTCATTGCTGCTCAAAGTTAAGGGTATACTAGGCTCAACAGAACTATGGCTCTTAGTCAGCCTGGCTACAGTGCTGAACAGAAACCGGGGGTTGTTCTTGTTTTCCTCTATTAGTGCGGAATAATATGCTGTTCTGGCATCACGGAGAGCTTTTTTGTACATTTTTAAACTGTTTTTCCAGGCTAACCGGGATTCTTCTAAATTAGTGGAACGCCACTTCCTCTCTAATTTTCGTGACGCCTGCTTTAAGCTGTGCATTTGTGAATTGTACCATGGAGGTCGGCTCCTCTGATTCACTGCCTTTTTTTTCAGAGGGGCAACTGTATCTAGTATCATACGCAATGAGGCTGCAGAATCGTCAACTAAGTAATCAATTTGTACAGGAGTAAGATGGCTACTCACCATAGTATTGACACATGGTGGTGAAAAAGATGAAGAGATAATTTCTTTAAAAATATTCACAGCATTTTCAGATAAACATCTGCTGTAGTGGAATTTTTTCCTAACTGCTGTATAGTCCGTTATTGTAAATTCAAATGTTATTAGAAAATGGTCAGACAGAAGAGAATTATGAGGAAATACTATTAAATTATCAGTTTCAATGCCATATGTAAGTACAAGGTCCAATGTGTGACTAAAACAGTGAGTGGGTTTATTTACATTTTGGGAAAAACCAATTGAATCTAGTAATGAATTAAACGCAGTGCTCAGGCAGTTACTGTCAGCATCTACATGGATGTTAAAGTCACCCACTATAATGACTTCATTGAGCAAATCTTTACACGTTACAATGAAATGTGATCTCTGCATTTACACAGACTTGACATCATAGCCGGATACTACCCATTGAGTGAAACCACTACATGATGCAATAATAATATAGGATGCATGGTGGTTGAGTGGTTAGTGCTGCTGCCTCACAGCTAGAAGGTCCCTAGGTCTAATTACCAGCTGGCTGTTGTCTTTCTTCGTGGAATTGGCATGTTCTCCCCGTGCTTGTTTGGATTTCCTCTGGGTATTTTGGTTTCCTCCCACAGTCCAAATACATACATGTTAGGTTAATTGGTGAATTTAAATTTAAATTGCCCATAGGTGTAAATTTGAATGTGAGTGTGAATAGTGTATGCAGTGTATGTCTTTCTGTGTAGGCCCTGAGATAAACTGGAGACCTGGTCAGGGTAGACCATGCCTCTCGCTCAATGACATCTGGGATATGCTCTAGCCCCTCAGCAACCCCGAACAGGGAAAGTAGTAAAGATAATGGAATAATATGGACAAAAGTGTAAAGAGTAGTAATGGATTAGCCTAATTTGTCACTTTTTAATAAAATAAAGTGGCAGAGAAATTGCTCTCTCTCCGTTTGCCCTACAAACAAAGCAGTTTAGAGGATCGTTTTCCAACCTGTCGGATCATGCATGTGTTTCCTTAACCATCAAACATTGTTTAGAAAATGTTGATAGACTTTAAAATAAGAAACACAATGGTGGTGTGCTTTTTTAAGTTTATTAACTATAATTAATCACACAGATTATTTGCTTAATTGCTAAGAAAAAGAAAACCTTTATAAAGATATGAAGTAGAATATAAACAGCAGAATATACTGTGAAATTTTGGCCCTTCCACTGCTGACACTGAGAATATGCAAACAGGGACTTTTCTTAAGCTAAATCATGGCACTTCTTAAGGTCTGTCCCAGTAAAAGAAGCTGTGTTTTTTATGTCTCTAATTGTCTCAATCAGTCACCACTTTGATGGCAGATGTGTGTCGTTTGTTCTACAGCCTTACTAAGGGGTTGCTTGCTCCACTAAGCTCTCATTTTTCTTTCTTAAAGCTTTCATTAAAGTTGCCACTGCACCCATCCCCACTCTCAGGACTCCTATCTCTTTTGTAATTCCCATCTTCTCAACTGTGCCTTTCATAATCTTTCACCCTAAAGCCCATGTCCCCTCTCGTCCCCCGATCTACTAGATCTCTCTTCTTTATTTGGTCCTGGCTTCTTTCTTTTTTCCTAGCCTCTGGGGTCCAAAACTTTAAATTCATGCAAGTTCAGTATTCAATTCCGTTGATATCTTCTTTCATGACAGATGTGAAGTAAAAAAATAAAAAGTTCTCTGGGTTTGTTGTTTACTCGGATTTAAAGCTGAGTTTGCATGGTTGTCTTTCTGCCAACTGTACTGTAGTTGACCCCTCCATCCTCTAAGAGATGTGATGTGGCCTGATGTCATGGTGCTGTTTTGGGAATTTTTAGTATCTATTCATTTATTTTTTACATTAAACAGAACATAAAAAATGTAATTGTTTAACTTTTTTTTAAAAAGGTTTGTGGTAATAAAGGTCATTATACTGAATAATGAAGTGGGGACTTTTCATTGATACTGGTATTTATGATGAGCTAGTATAGACTGCTTCTTTGGTGTAAGTCAAAACACATATTGTTATTATAAAAAAATTTCAAAAGAAGTCCAAAAAGACATTGTAACAATGTTCATTTGCAGCTTTTTGTGAATGAGTAACAGATATCTAAATTTGACATTGAAATTTAAACTAAACATAGAAATTTAAACAAAGTTTGACATAGTCTCTCTCTCCTGAAGAGACCTTCCAGTTTTGCCTTGTCTTGTATGTCAGTGGACATCCAAAACAGAACATCCACATGTCATACCTATTGATCTAGTCATACCTAGTGATCTTTACTGGATGTCCAAATACTGAACCTGTATTGGACTATGAAATACATGTAAAAGAAGGACTTATCTGGACATGTGGTTTGAACCTTTGTCATACATCTCACAAATGTAAAAACAGGGACCTGCATCAACCTCAATGATATCTTCTTCGCGTGCTCATCACATCTTTGCTGGGATCTGTCATTTATTTAATTATAACAGGTTTAATTGGTTGTGTTGATATTTTGCCATTTAAAAAAATCATCTCCAACCTGAACAGTTTTCTGTTCTGTTACTTTATCCATTGTTGCATCCTGACTTCATTTCTGATCCATCTCCTTTTTCTTCCTTCACTCTCTGATATATTAGATCCCCCTGTTTGTCTGACAGTGTCAAGCAATTATTCTCTAATATGCAAAGTACTTATTACAGTAGTTGTAATTTTAAAAGATATTCTCTCATTTGGTATTTTGATGGTGGTAGGTGGACAGCACTGTGTAACAGGTTTTGGATCAACAAAAATAAATTGTGTCAGGCCTTTTGAGTTATGATAATTTTTGGTGAAATTAACTAGAAGCAACAAACTACAGTACATAGAGGGAATTAGCTTTTAAGCTAGAATGAACTGCATTTTATTTCCCATCTTCTTAATTATTGGCTGTATAAACGTGTTTTTAAGTCAACTACTCATAAATATTAAGTTGCTTTAATTAGTTATTCAAAATTTTCCATAGAAGAAAAAACATACTTTGTATTTTTAAAGTACATCATTTGACTGTACACGATACACAAAAATAAGTTGCTGTAATTACCAACATACTTATTATTTCAACACAACTCATGAAAATAAGATTTCAAATTAAAACATCACTTAAGCCCGTAAATTAGAATTTTTATCTTGAAAATATGCATTTACTTATTAAGTGGTTGTAAAATAATTACTTTTAAGACTGTACAGTAAGTGTCTAGCTGGTTTGAGATGTTGTGACTGTCAAGGTCATAGCAAATGATTCACGCCATTTTCATATTTATCAAACCATATAGTGACTCCTTCTGAGCTATAGTTAAGGGGAGATTTTCCATGTTCAATTGCATTTCAAAATTTGAAATACTCTTGTCACATGCACATTTGATTTTCTTTATTTATAAAAACAATACATAAATTAATAAGTGTAATGTTTTTGTCTCTTTAGTTAATAGGGTTCCTTTTGTCTGGTCATATTTTTTTTAATCCTTGTCAGTGTTTTTAACAAACCTTACTAGTGATGTGGTGATTAACCCTGGCTGATATTTCCAACTTGGCTGTGAATTTGTATTGCAGTACTAGCTTTTACTTTAGAATGCATTATGTGTAGTTTTGCTTTTTAAATGTATAATTTGCATTTTTTTCAGATTGTCTGGAATGTTTCTTTCTCACAGGAGTAAATTTAGCTTGCAAAAGCCATAACAGATTTATTTCATGTTAATTGAATACATCAAGGCCACAGCCTTTGCTGGTTTTGACTGTGTTTGAAAGCCTTTGAATGTATTAAAAAACAGACGAGTCAGTTTGAAGTACAAGAAAGTGAAAATGTTTCTTCATAAAATACCTCAGTATGTTATCATTGTGACGTGTTAAAGTAATGTCAAATTTTGCTCTTTGGAAACGCAATTAAAAATGAATACCCATACTAAATCATAGCAGACCTTAAAATGAATGGCATAAACAAAGTTATGAAGGAAAACAAATGCACGTAGAGAATGTTGGCTATTAGTAATAATGTTCTCTGTGTTCAGGTCAGCAGGTTCTTGGTCTGGTAGAGAACCAGAGTGACTGGTACCTGGGGAACCTGTGGAAGAACCATCGACCCTGGCCGGCTTTGGGCAGAGGATTCAACACTGGTGAGTACATGATGACATGGTGTTAGCATGTTAGCACCCTAGGCCACTATTAAAACTGTGTTTATGGTCTGTTTTAATTACTTGTTTGTAGACAAAGCTGCAAAATATCCCATTATATCAGGATTGGTTTTAGACACTGGTGTCTGTCCACTGGGCACAATTATAAATATGGAGAAGACACAAACTTGAATCCGTTATTCTCACATTAAGGTAACTCCAGATAAATAATAAAACACCCATAAAGTATACATGTATTTTTATTTTTCTGATATATTTCTGATATAGATCTGTTGTGAAGCAGATATGGGATGTTTCAGCATTTTAGCATTGTTTTCTGTGTCTGATTTTCTCAGTCACTGACCCCAGGTTCTTCTGGGGAAAAGCTCCACTCTTTGCATGTTTCTGGCATTTAGTCCCATAGTCTTTCAGTTAAAATTATTTGGGTCTTGGCATACAAATGCTTTCATGAAACACACCTTTCAAAGCATGGAGTGAGTACATGGTTGTCCTGGAAATGGGTGAAAGAGGTATAACTTGCTGCTAGAAGAGGAATATGGCAGATAGTGTTTCTGTGTTGGCTGACTGTTGTATTATACAGCTGAAATGATTACTCATAAGAATATATAAGATCATGAAAAATTAGTTGCTTGTAGTGATGAAGCTACAGACTATTATCACTTGAAAATTTAGCTCCACAGCTTCACTGAGCTCTTTACTGTAATTTACCTCAGTGTTTAGTGTTTGGTTCTGTAAACTCATTGTTTTGGTTTACTTTCATATAGAAGGCAACTGTTTTCAGAGAAAAGTGATACAGGCCTACTGTGAAATAGGCCAAAAACAGAGCAGGAACAGAGTGTTAGAATGTTCTGTAGAATGTAAAGTTGTTCTGATTTTCAACTTCAAATGATGAGTTGAATGATTGAACTGCTGAGAGTTCACTCAAATCAGCAACCAAAGTTTTAAAGAAACAAAACTGGCGAACTTCCCAGCGTGCGTTTTTTTATTTTGAACATAAATAAAACCTTTAAAAACTTTTAAGTTTGAAAAAAACACTGAGGATGCAAACTTTCACCATATACTACATTGTTTCTTTTTCAGAATGTTAATAAATGTTGGTAGACATCCGGTGAGTCTTAGATTTAAACATTTAATTTAAAATGTAATAAAAACTTTTGGCGGCAGCCTTTAATATGGTCTTTACCTTTTATCTTTTACTCCTGGTGTCCAGTCTATCTCAGGGCCAACACATTGTGAGATGTGAAATGTGAGAGGACAAAAGAATACCTGGAGGAAAACCCACACATGCCTAGGGAGAACATGCAAACTCGACACAGAAAAGCTGCAGCTATACATATTCAGTGTAGTCATAATGTAATCTGTGTTACACTATAACTCACTGTCCTGCACTTAGGTTCATATATTTTATATTTTATTTCATATATCATCTGACAATTGTCTTACTGTCCATTAATTGTACTTATACAAATAAATAGAACAAGATAACAAAATAAATGAATATAGTTAAGTTTTGAAATATCCAATCAAACAAGGGCACATGCCATGAAAGCCTATTTAAAATCAGTATCAATTGTTCAGAAGGGGACATCATCTAAATGTTTAATATAGGCATCTAGTAGACACATACACAAGGTTCAAAATATAAAAAATGCAAAATTGTAGTATTTTTAAGATGTGTTGTAAAGATTCAATTTAGACATCTACACATTTTTTTATATCTTTTCAAGATGCCTTGTGAACATTGAATCTTTGCACTGACGCAGCGTATTTATGTTGAGGTATTGGCAGTTGTTTTTATCCAACCAATGCACTCCAGAAGCAAATTAACCAAATATACTTCTAAGAGATGTGGACTAGAGAAGCATCTTTGACTCTCCAGTTGGTGGACAATCTGCTCTTTACTCCTGAGCTAAAGCCACCACTTATTTAGATGTTTAGATATTCAATGTTTTTTGGACATCCATGACAGATCATAGATGGATATCTTTGGAACCTGAAACCTGAACTCCAAAATGTGTCCAAAACAGATATTCAGGTTCCTCAATTTGAAATTGAAGCCTGAAGACAGAGATCTAGTTTCAAATAATGAATTTAGAACTATTATGTCCAATGGAATTTGAAGCCTTTTGTGGATCTGTAACAAACGTCTAAATTTGGCATAGGCCTCCAAAATAATCTTAGAAAGATATTGTTGTTTGTTACTGGGACAGATGCACAATGAAAAAAAATTGCAATAAATGGTATCTCGTGTGCACAATGAAAAAAAATTGCAATAAATGGTATCTTGTGTAACAACATTCTGGAGAATTCCACTGGATTGGATGATTGTTGTTCCAAATATTTTCTCTAAGAATGTCTACACTTTTTAGCCCGACAGTTGTGAACAAGTGACTGAGGCTGTTTCTCTGCAAGACTCTGCAAGAATACAGTGCATTTCAACAGTCATTGATAATATATGCAGGTATCCAGCAGGCTTGTTAAAAGGCTGTATGGAAAAACATTTTCACAAAGTATTGGGTGGAATTTCGTAGAGCCTCACAGCAGCTGATAGTGGAATTGATTGGATTCTACTACACCTTGTTATTATTTTTTCCTTGCCTATATATTATTCCCTCTTTCAAATTCAGTAGGTCTTTTCCTCCAGGAGACACATACCTCACTCTGTGTGCGGTTTGGAACAGGAGGATAATTTTTCTATTGAAAATATATCAAAAACAAACAGCACATCCTGCTGCATCTGCTCTGTAAATTTTGCAGTAGACACAATTCAGCAGGAGCTGTGTGAAACTCACCTGAACACATCTGAGTTGGAGAGGTCCGAATTCCTGGCAGTGTCACTGAACAGCAGCTGACAGAAACAGAAAGGCATGTATTGTGTTATGGTGTCTACAGTTTGATGAAATGGAAAATAAAATCAAATATATGTGGGGAAAAGTAAGGAAAGTGTTGCATCTACACAGAACAGCAAATTTACAGGAAACCTCCAGTTGAGCTGCAATTGGTCGGCTGTGTAGCAGTGGCCATGGCAACAGTTGGAGCACAGCGGGGTGTGAAAGAGAGTTTGTTTGGTCCGATCTGAAAAATTACTCACCATGTTTTCTATCCCTCTGGAAATTGGCTGCTTGGTTTTATTTGTAGCAGCCAGGAAGTCTTCTTTTATTAACCAGGGAATTCAGGAAGTTTGTGTTTTGGATTTTCCTCTTTGTTTGGGCACAGCTTAACAGAGACATAAGCTTTTAACAATTATTTATGTTTTGGGGAGGAATTTTTGTTTTTTTATTAAATAGTTTTTTCAGTCTAGTCGTAAAGCTACGTCTACACTTTTAAGTGGTAAATGGTCTGCACTTATATAGCGCGATTTTATACCTATTGGCACTCAAAGTGCTTTATACTGCTTCTTATTCACCCATTTGCACTCACAATTCCACAAAATACTGTGTCTCCATGGGCGTGTGTGCTATGCAGCTGGCCAACACTCACATCGAGCGACGAAGTTGGGGTTCAGTGTCTTGCTCAAGGAAACTTCAACATGTGAAGCTACTATATTTCCTGTGTGTGTGTGTACACTTTCCAGGGGTGATTTTGCTTCTTCTGGATCGGCTACGGAAGCTCCGATGGGAACAGATGTGGAGGCTGACTGCTGAGAGGGAACTGATGAGCATGCTGTCTACCTCTTTGGCAGACCAGGTAACAAACACCTTCATACCTTAGACATGTATATTTTTCACATTTTACATGTCTTTAGAAAGGCAGAAAGGCTAACAAGAGGCTAATTGAGCCTACAGAGGTTTTCAGCAACACACAGCTGTCCAAACCTTTGTGGGCTGCATGACCTGATTTAGCTAGAGATTGTGCTCATGCAAGAGGAATGGGTTTATCCAAGAGGTTAACATGCTAAAAGTTGGAAGTTTGGTTGTGCTGATGTGGAACCCGTATGACAGTGATGTAGTTTGTTTAGACCCTAACAGTAGATTTTCACTTATTTTACTATGGTTGTGTTTATAGATCTTAAATCATAAAAGTGACATTCATCTGTGAAGATTATCTTGCTGAACATTCTGTTTGTCTCATGGCTTTTTTTCTCAATAATGGAAAAGTCTGATTTTGTCGGGGGATCTACTAAGATTGTACTGTAACATCCTTGTTGGCCTAATATATCGTAACCCTACGGCTCTCTAAATTAGTGTAGATTTTTAAGCAGCACTTCACAGCTTTATAATAACACAGTAATAGTTGGTTAATATATCAATAACATCAAAGTCATAGGGTTTTGTTGCTAATAAAATATAAATACTTTAGTAATTACTGTACCAAGTACAGTAAAGCACTTGGGTAACCACTAGAAAAGCACTACTAAATGCAAACCATTTTCTATATTACCCTAATAAAACGTTGTCTCCAAAATATCATTCATTATTTCTTTGGTATTATATTTGTTATATAGTTCTATTTTATTGTTATTGCTGAGCTGTACTAAAGTGCTACTGATAATCGACAGAAAACTCCAATATTGAGGTAGAGGATGAGTCACATGGTAAAGCAGCAACATTGAGCAGAAGATTTCAAGTCTCTGCCTCTCTGAAATGCTCCTTTTATACATGTTATTGACCTGTTGCCAATTAACCTAATTAGTTGTCAAATGCCCAATTTGTTTTTTTTTAATTGCAGCAATTATTTTTCAAAAATGTTTTAAAACTTTTTTTGTTGCCCCTGTATCTTCATTATCTTGGGGGTATTCAGAGCTCATCTAAATGAGAAGTATGTTTATAAGACTTTAATTAAACCTTCATTAAGTAAAGCCCCAAAAGGTTTGCAGTTTGGAAAATGAATGGGCCTTTAGAAATTGTTTCAGCATTCCATCTGCTTTCTTATGTATAAGCTCCTCCAATGGACTATCAGCCTTTTTTATCACTGCATTAATTATGTGGCTATAGAGGTTTATGTCTCCCATTAGGAAGCTGGAATTTGTCAGTAAGACACTTGTCTCATGATCCTACAAAGATTGTAGTCTAAAAAGCATTTAATGTAATCAAAGTCCATTTCCTCAAAGCTTTAAATGTATTCATCTTGACAAATGGGATGGCACATAAATTACATATTAAAGCCTGAACATCTGGAGATATACAAAACACTAACAAGACAGAGAGCGAGTCAGGGCCGGTAAACTGCCTTCATAGTAATAACATCTAGAGATGTCCCAGTATATTTATATTTTGGGAACTCATCAATTGGGTGATATCCTCCTACCTCTACTGCTAGTGCTGATACAATCATTCATATATGAAAAGAAGTCTAAATGACCTCTTAAAGCTCACAGCACAAAATTAGAGTGTGCAGCTGAAATGATAGAAATGTACAGTGGTGCTTGCAGGTTTATGGACCCTTTAGAATTTTCTTTATTTCTGCATAAATACCCATATGGAACATCCAGCACTAGAATGAGTGGGCTGCCTATCCAGCAGCTCTTTGCATTTCAGTATTTTCTAGTCCTTTTCTTGTCATTTTCATTTTATACCGCATGTTATATGCGTGTTATCATCTATTATGTATATAAGAACATTTCTAATACACAGTCCAATTGTAAAATCTTTGTTTTAGTTTCACAGCAAACAGTCTCAGCTAGCATGACTCATCCTATCCTGGCATAGCTGAGGTTTAGGTATCAAGGTTGCAAAGCCTACGCTAACCTAAAGGTTACATTGGTTTGTGAAGTTTGTGATGACTCAAGGATTTCTGAAGACCTGTATGACTAAGATTAAGAACACTTCAAGCAACTTTGCAAAATTTTGTATCCATGCATGGATCTTTATAATTGTAGAGGTGATCCTAGTCAAATCTGATGGTCCAGCATAAAATACAACGATCCGGAGAGCGTTGTATGTTATTCACCCAAGAGTTACGAGGCGCTGACTCATCAACAAACAACAACAAAAAAAACGCAATTTTGTTCCTGTTTTGCATGTGTCCATTTTTGCCGCCTTTGGAGCTCAGGTAGATACTCTTTAGCCCAACATTTCCAAAAATGATCCGTCATATACTGGACTTGTTTCCATGGGCGTAAAGATTGGCCAACTGTTTATAATGGTTTCCACCACAGAGTGATGCCTGCAGACCCTCTTTATCCAAGTGTACTTTCAATGTAGCACAGAGTATCTTTCTAACGGATCAAATTAAACTCCCCCATAACCCTCCATAATTAGAGGCAGATGGAGGATTACACATCCACCTGATGTCACGCTGAGTCAGCGTATTTTCTATTTTGGACAAGTTCAATTCTTCTAGAGAAAGTTTGTTCCAATCTGTCTGAGCGTATTTCTAAAACCTGACCTCTTCTTGCAATAATGCGTCGTTAACAAGTCCATGTCCAATGATGCTGCCACCTCTATATGGACAGCTCGGGTAGCCAGACATGTAAATATGACGCCATATCTTTTTGCAGTTGTCCTTCCTCGTTTAATATTAAGGGGACCAAAGCAATCGATACCTGTTCTAGTAAATGGTTGTTCATCAGGTAAGACTCTACTATGTGGTAGGTCTGCCATTTGTTGCCGCCTGGTTGCTCCATGTAATCTTCGACAGGTTCGACAACTGGAGAGAATCATTCTGATTGCTGAGATTGCATTTGGTATCCAGTATCTTTGACACAAAGCTGTATAATTTTTCAGGCATATAAATTCACAGGTGCAACAATACCCAATGGATCAAACACTGAGCTCAGCATGAATAGAATCCTTCTTCTGGTGAGGGGGCTTACTTTGAATGACGACCCTGAACTTGAATTGGTCTGACTGAATGCACCATCTGCGCATTGCCTGAGTGCATAGCTAACACAACCACGAGGAAGTGGCTCCAAACAGATGCACCTCCATCTTGTATTCTGCCATCAGCTGACTAGTGTCATCATCTGCCCACCATAAGAATCTGAGTAGGTCAGCGTTGTCTGACGGGACCTTTACCTGGTTGAACATAGCCTCCACATCCACCACTATTGCCACAGGCTCAAGATGAAAATACACCATTTATTGTGCTATTACGATTTGGTCCTTGAAGGAACTGCTCATTTAATGTGGTTCCCTGATAAGACGCGCCACAGTCAAACACCACATGAAGCTTACTCTTTTTCGGATGATACACCCAACGCTTCCATCACTGCGGCCAAGATCCTTATCTGGAACCTTCACTTCATATTTTCATGAAGGCAATATAATTCACCCTAAATGACAGATTTCTGAGAAACTTCTTCTTCAGAGTTGTAGCCTATTGTTCTCCTACAGCACGATTGTTTGGCATTTTAATGTCCAAATCCTTCAATGGTAAATGGTCTGCACTTATATAGCGCTTTTCTACCTATTGGCACTCAAAGCGCTTTACACTGCTTCTTATTTACCCATTCACACTAACAATCACACACACATTCATACACCGATGGGGGAGCTGCTATGCAGCTGACCAACACTCACCGGGAGCAACTAAGTTGGGGTTCAGTGTCTTGCTCAAGGACACTTCGACATGTGACCGGAGGAGCTGGGGATTGAACCAACAACTGTGAGATTGGTGGACAACCGCTCTACCTTATTGCGCCACAGTCGCCCCTGGAGCTGGAATGGGAGATTAAGGCAGTAGTGCCCGTTTACCAATTTAGCAGATTGTGATGCTCTATCCATGAACAGACAGAGATCTGCCTTAGGAAAGTCATACTGAAACTGTTGATTCCCCAGGTACTTGGCAACAGATGAACAATTTGATGCACTTGCCTTATTTCATCTCTGGTTCTGTTGCACCCACCTTCTTTCATTGGCCCATTGACCATCCAGATCAGTTTTGATCACGTCTGCTGTTCACAAATCCGAACACTTCCTGTTCGTCACCATCCAGCTTCTCCTTCTTGAGCTTCACATCTCGCAAAGTGGGGTGTGTCCCTGAGCAGGTCTGGCAGGTTACTTCTTCCTCAAAGTTCTTACTTGTATGTCCTTTAATACAGCATAAACCTTTGTAAAAAAGAATTCTGGACCTTTTTACAGTGTTCAAAAGTATTCTCCTCATGGCAATAAAGACAAGACTTAGTTGAGGTTTTGATAGCTTTTCTTACTAAAGCCAGGTTCTACACTCACATCCTTTTGAATACTCGCTTGCCTTGCAGTAGTAGTGAAGGTCTTTATACTACCACCTACTACATGCTTTGCCTGTCTATTTTCCACAGTAGCTGGATCAATTTGTCCTTCTTCTTCTTCTTTTTCTTCTTTTCCTTTCGGCTGCTCCCTTTCAGGAGTCGCCACAGCGAATCATGTGCCTCCATCTAACTCTATCCTCTGCATCCTCTTCACTCACACCAACTAACTTCATGTCCTCCCTCACTACATCCATAAATCTCCTCTTTGGTCTTCCTCTAGACCTCCTGCCTGGCAGCTCCAACCTCAGCATCCTTCTACTGATATATTCACAGTTTCTCCTCTGAACATGTCCAAACCACCTCAATCTGGCCTCTCTGACTTTATCTCCAAAACATCTAACATGAGCTGTCCCTCTGATGTACTCATTCCTGATCCTGTCCATCCTCGTCACTCCCAAAGAGAACCTCAACATCTTAAGCTCTGCTACCTCCAGCTCTGCCTCCTGTCTTTTCTTCAGTGCAACAGTCTCTAAGCCGAACAACATTGCTGGTCTCACCACCGTCTTGAACACCTTTCCTTTCATTCTCGCTGATACTCTTTTATCACACAACACACCTTTTCTCCACCCGTTCTAACCTGCCTGCACTCGCCTCTTCACCTCTTTTCCACACTCACCAGAGCAAACAAGAAGGGGCTCAAAGCCGATCCTTGATGCAGACCCACCTCCACCTTGAACTCCTCTGTCACACCTACAGCACCTCACCACGGTCTTACAGCTCTCATACATGTCCTGCACCACTAACATATTTCTCTGCCGCTCCAGACGTCCTCATACAATACCACAGCTCCTCTCTCGGCACCCTGTCATACGCTTTTTCTAAATATACGAAGACACAATGCAACTCCCTATGACCCTCTCTGTACTTCTCCATCAGCGTCCTCAAAGCAAATACTGCATCTGTTGTACTCTTTCTAGGCATGAAACCATATTGCTGCTCACAAATGTTCACCTCTGCCCTTAGCCGAGCTTCCACTACTCTTTCCCACAACTTCATTGTGTGACTCATCAGCTTTATTCCTCTGTAGTTGCCACAGCTCTGCACATCTCCCTTGTTCTTAAAAATTGGTACCAGTACACTTTTCCTCCAGTCCTCTGGCATCCTCTCACTCTCCAAGATCTTGTTAAACAAACTAGTCAAAAACTCTACTGCCACCTCTCCTAGACACTTCCATACCTCCACAGGTATGTCATCAGGACCAACTGCTTTTCCGCTCTTCATCCTCTTCAATGTCCTCCTCACTTCAGTCTTACTAATCTTTGCTACTTCCTGCTCCACACCAGTCACCTCTTCTACTCTTCGTTCCCTTTCATTTTCCTCATTCATCAACTCTTCAAAGTTCTCCTTCCACCAACCTGACTAACCTGCTGCACATCCTTTCCATCTCTATCTCTTTGTCTGGCCAACCTGTACAAATCCACCTCTCCCTCTTTAGTGTCCAACCTAGCATACAAGTCCTCATATGCTCTTTGTTTGGCCTTTGCCACCTCTATCTTCACCTTACGCTGTATCTCCCTGTACTCCTAACACCAAACCTGCCCATAACAGTCTCATCACCTCTGTTCCCTTCACCTACATGCCCATTGAAATCTGCACCAATGACAACTCTCTCACCTCTGGTGATGCTCTGCATCACTTCATCTAACTCACTCCAGAATTTCTCCTTCTCTTCTAACTCACATCCTACCTGTGGGGCATAACCACTCACAACATTGAACATCACCCCTTCAACTTCCAGCTTCAGACTCATCAACCTGTCTGATACTCTTTTCACCTCTGGAACATTCCTCACAAAATCCTCTTTCAGGATAACTCCTACTCCATTTCTCTTCCTATCTGACCCATGGTAAAACAACTTAAACCCTGCTCCTAAGCTTCTAGCCTTGCTACCTTTCCACCTGGTCTCCTGGTCACACAGTATATCCACCTTCCTTCTCTGCATCATGTCGATCAACTCCCTAGCCTTCCCTGTCATAGTACCAACAGTCAAAGTCCCTACTGTCAGTCCTACATTCTTAGATTTCCTCTTCTCTCTCTGCCTACGAACACACCTTCCTCCTCTTCTTCTTCGTCTTCGACCAACAGTAGTCCAATTTCCACCGGTACCCAGTAGGTCAACAGCACCGGTGGTGGTCGTTGTTAACCCGGGCCCCGACCGATCCGGTATGGAAGTCTTTGTCACGATTCGCATGTTTGATTTGGCATGTGTTTTACGTCGGATGCCCTTGCTGCCACAACCCTCTGCATTTATCCAGACTTGGGACTGGCACAAGAAGACACTGGCTTGTGCCCCCTTGCGGTTGCATTAATTTGTCCTTCCATTCCATTATTCGCTGAGTAGTGTTTAGCCCGTGTAGAAAAGGTTTCTTAGGCGATCTTACTCGAATCTGATGGTCCAGCAAATACTTCACTCCAGAGATTGTTGTATGACGAACATTGAGCATTTATTGTATTTGCTCCTCAACTTAACCGATGATGGACCAATTGTACATACAAGTTAAAGAACAGTAATCTCACAAACACGTTCACAACCAGTTTCATATATACAAGCTTCTCAAAGTATGGCTGAATCCATAGCTCATTTCTGAAAGTATATCTAAACCCATTTCCCAAAGTATGGCTGAATCCACAGAACTCTGTAAGAAACCGTGTGCCTCCACAGCTACATATTGAACCTTTCACTTCCACCTTGTTGCAGTCCCCACTATCTTGTAGTCAGGCCCTGTGCTCCAGTTAGTGCGTCACGTCTGCTCTCTTCAGTTGCTGAGCAAAACTGCATCTCTTTGCTATGTATTGTTGTATTGCTATGTATAAATATTGTTGCCTTGACGACTGGACACCAATATTAAAACGTAAACTACAAAGGCAATTATTAAAGGCAACTATCAAAGCCATATGATGTCACTAATGACATCATCAGTACGCATAAACATAACACAATACGCAATACAGTACAGTACAATGCACAATACACAACATAAACATAAACAGAGGACACCCTGGTTGGTTCATACAATAATCATTTCACAGAATTGATTGGTGTGTTCTTTCTTTTTTATAGTGTAAATGTATCCAGGCTCATTTTCTCTGGACCCTCCAGAGAAAAGTTTATTAGTTATTATTAAGTATTATTAAACACATTTATTGCACTCAGGTGATCTCTATTTAAATAATTGTGTGACATTTGAAACCAATCAGCTGCACTAGTGATGATTTATGGGAGTTACTTTAAAGGGCGTAAACAGTTAAGTTTTGAATTAATTTAAGTTACTTTGCTGGGATCTGTTTTTACCTGACAGGGAAGGTGAAAACTTTGGCCTTGTGACTGCAAAGCAGAGTAAGATTTGTTCCAATCAAAAACAGGTAACAGGGTAAGAGTAAACTGGTGGTGCAGATCTGGACAGGATGAAACATACGGGAAAGTTTAAGGCTGTGTGTGTGTCTGTCTGTCTGTGTGTGTAGGACATCTTCAACGCTGTGATCAAACAGAACCCGTTCCTGATTCACCAGCTGCCCTGCTTCTGGAATGTCCAGCTGTCTGACCACACCCGCTCTGAGAAGTGCTACAGAGATGTTTCAGACCTTAAAGTAAGACCCTGCTGGCCACACACGCAGGCACCTCAAATTAACACGTGTTTGCCAAGTGACACACGTTTAATTTTACCTTTCAGAAGAGTAAAAACACTGTCTCAACATTAAAAAGGCATCCAGAGTGAACACAACAGTCTAAGTGGGTTTTAAAGGGATGTATTACTCCACAATAGACTTTAGATTTCATGGTGTCAACAACAACACCAGTCCTGACTTCCCTGGGGCCCACAGCAAAAGTCTGTGAGTGGCTCTCCTTCCTGGCTTGGGAGCCATGTAAACCATTTGCTACTAATGCCACAGCACTTCCACTATAATCCTCCCTCGTCTAAAACTCCATCTAAGAAAAATGAACTTATACAAACCAAAATGAGGTTTAAACAAACTGACTATACGGAATAGAATAATTTCTCTAGAATCTTAAGACAATTTTTAATACAAGATTCAATATTCATAGAAAGATAGATAGATAGATAGATAATTTTTAAAATCCTCATTTTAAATTGCAGTAGCTATTATACATAATAATACTGTATACATACAAAGTAATAAGATATCAGTTGTGCTATAGAATAATTTATGTGTGTATGTATATATGTATACATATATAAATACACTGTACATTGAGCTATTTAGTGAGGTGAACAGTCTACATAAAGACATAAAAAAATGGCTATAAATCAGTGGATGTAGTTTAAAACCAATATAGAAATAATTCACAATCACTGATTCCACTAAAACTTGCTCAGTTAGTTATGTGACAAATCAGGCTAAACAGTAGGAGTAACATACAGAAAGCTGATGTTTTAAAATATTAGTAGCAATTAGCAGTTAGTCTTAAAATTATCTGTGATTAACACTAAGGCTGGGGGTTATTGCCTATATAAAAAAAATTATTTGTTTTTACCTATATCATGATACACACACAATATATATCTTGATATTTTGAACTCTCCTGTAAATCATTTTATAAATGCTTATTATAACACTTTAATGAATACAGCAGTATGATGATTGTAGTCCCTGCAACATATGGGTGCACAAAGAATTCCTGTTTATATCCACTGAGTAGTTTCCAACCTTAAATTTAACAAAACAACTTTTTCAAACCAGTAAATTGTTAACAGCTATTGAATAAAAATAATGTCTTAGACCTACATACAATCAACAAAAAATATCCACTAATCGTTCCTCTGAGGTCTCCCCTCTGTGACAGCAGTTGGGTTTTTACAATTTGTTAGTGTAGAGTGAATGATGAGTTTGTTTGAGTCATGGGTAACATAAGTTGAAGGCACATTGAAAGTTGTGCTATTTTAACAGGCTAGGTCCTCAAAGGGGTCTAATGTTCCCAAAAATTGTAGAGCAGATTGATAGCAGGAGTCTGCAAGATGGAAAGAAGGGAAATACCAAAGCCATTAAAATTTTAAGAGGTTGTTTTTCTGCATAAAAATGTAATTCTCCTGAACTACAAATCAAAATTCTTTTTATTTAAATTTAACTGTATCATAAGTGTTTTGAAACAAACTTTTAGCTGACTGATTCATTGCACCCCTAAATGCTTAAAAACTGTTCAGAGCCCTGTAAGGGTGAAACAAGGAGTCATAATAACAAAACAGTTAACATGCTGTTAACAGCATCAAAAATAAATGCGGTCCTAAAAGAAATTATTATTGTGTTAATGATGACAGCCCTAATTTATAATATGGCTTCAATGAAGATATGGTGAATATTTAGTGAAAGCAAATCAACAGTTATATTCAAAATGTAAGTTCAAAATATTAGTCCAAGTCCATTGTAACTAAGCCTTGATAGACAGATGATCATGTCTCATGTTAAAATGACTCTTATAGGGTGCATCATTATCTCGACTGCTGCAACTACAAAGCACAATTTTTTTCCCCTGCATATCAGTAAATGCTCACACATGACATTACATTTCAAAATGAAAATTAATAACCACTATTGAATGTGTGCATTTATCAATATAGTGAATAGTTGGATTTAACTGGTATGGACCACCGACACTGGGTCTACTGGACTTAAGAAAAATTGTCACTAGATATGGAGCCTTAAGGCGGTTTGGAAAAAAGAAGGCTTTCAGGAGTGTTCTGAAAAATGGATTCACAGATTGCAAAAGTCCAGTAAGGTCAGTGGAGGTTTTGTGGAGCAGTATAGAATAAATGGGATTTCTGGGGGGACAAATTGGGTTATCTGTTTCATTTCTACTAAACCTAATGGGATTGTGGACTCTCCTTTGTATTTATACAACCAACTGTATGTGTTTACCCACAGAATATTGAACTTTTAATATATTGTTGCCCTTTCATTACAAAGCATTTTGTCCCACTTCAGCTGCTTTTTCCAGCAAGGCAAAGCTGCTAAAGTACCAGGGATCAGGCTCCCAGACATATCAAGTGTCCACCTCAGAACACCTGTTCCAATAATGTTCACCTGCATACGCCTTTGGAATGATCATATTATTGTTACAGTTAGTCGTTACTGCAAGTAAACTTTTGACAACATTTAAAGTCGGTAGAAATACAAATTTTAAGAGCCACTGTACTACTCTTTTACATGTGATACATTATGTTTAGAACACATGCAAATCTCTTCTGAGCCAAAAATATTATCCCATGATATATTATAAGATTATGCCAGAAAACACAAGATAAAACCAAGTGGCAACTTCCACAACTGGAGACTCAGAAGAGTTCTGTGGTATCTTAAAGTACAATATTACTGACAATAATAATAATAATTAATGTCCTCTAATTGTGAACTGGCGGTTACTTTAGATGTCACTGCGCCATTAAAAAGATTTTATGGCACTGAGAAAGTTTAGATGTCTACTTTGTGGGTGCTGTGATTGACAGGTGAGATTGACAGATCTGCTGCTGTCTCTAGCTCCTAGACAAACTGACTCTGGCTTTAAGAGCAACTGTCATTTTTGTAGACACACAGTCCTACCACTGTGGTTAAAGGCAACACTAATATGAATTTCTATGATCTTTTCACACAATGTTAGTGTAGTTCAGTAAACTTCAGTTGGGCTGTATAATACATCGGGTATATAAACGCTTTCTACATTACAAAAAGTCTCAATAGTCAGAAAGTAACTGAATTCACTTCTCGGTGTGAAACAAAACAATGGCAGAAAGTGAGTGTTTTCAGTGAGCAAATTAACTCTTTAACTCTAAAGATAATGCTTTCCTTCAAAGACTCAGTAAAAACTGCAGAGAATTGAGCTCAGAATGACCCCCTTAACTTGAAACACTGCTTTGTCTTTTACAGTGAAGTTATCCTAGCATGACAATACCAGAGACTGTGTTTTGTACTGCACTACTCTGTGTGGTTCCTCTCAACAGGTGATCCACTGGAACTCTCCAAAAAAGCTGCGAGTGAAAAACAAGCATGTGGAGTTTTTTCGGAATCTCTATCTCACTTTTCTGGAGTACGATGGCAACCTCCTGCGGCGAGAGCTGTTCGGGTGTCCCAGTGAGGCTGACCACAACAGTGAGAATGTAGGTGAAACTGCTTCTGTTTTGTTTTGATAGTTGTTTAAAACAATGTTTAATCGACTGGTAGATATACATTTCTTACTTTTTGATAATATAATTGATTCTACAGTTTGAATCATTTACCAAGTTTAAAACAAAGCCCACCTTATTTAAAACGAAGAGATGGCCAAAACATTAGAACCACCTATTTTTATAATACTCTTTAGTACGACTCCTCTAACCACTTTGACCTCAATAAAAAACATGTATTAGCATTATCACCTCTTTGATAGTTTCATTTTAAAAACTGAGAAATTATTTCTTGTGCTTATAATAGGCTCTTACATACAAACTCTTGATCTTCTCTGGACTTTACTCTGAGACAGTGTCCGAGTGGAAATATCTTAATGAGACTACAGAATATTTTGTGAGCCCCCTCGTACAAAGTCTGGATTATGTGCATTAGCCTCTGATTGAATAGAGCATGTTGGTTTATCCCACATTGTCAGGAGGATTTAGAAGAGAGAGAATGGGCCTGTTGATGGCATTTGGCATATACTGAAAGGGGAGACAAGGCTTTGGGGGTTGGAAGAGAAGTTGATCAAATATTAGATGGAGTGAACTGAAGATAGTCAGCTACTTTTTGTTAGCTCAAATAGTTCTTGGTTATGTTGTACACAACACAAAAAAAACACTTCCCAAGGTCAATTACTGTTATAACCAAATTATCACCTGTCATTTGGACATTGTGAGGTTTTGCTTGAATCGCATTCTGAGAACTATTTACATTGCTGCCAGAAAATGTCAGGATGTTGACTTTCTGCATAAAAATGTAATTGTCCTAAGCTACAAATCCAAATTCTTTTTTAATATTTTAACTCTTTCTAAGTGTATTTAAACAAACTGTGAGCTGACTAAATCTTTGCACCCCTAAATGCACCGTATGCTGTACCGTATTGTGTGTTTTGTTATGTTTCTATTTACTGATAATGTCATTAGTGACATCATATAGCTTTGATAGTTTGCCGTTGATGGTTGCCTTTGTAGTTTACCTTTTAAGTTTGTTGTCCTGTCATCAAGGAAACAAAGGATAGCCATGATTTTGTTACAAGAGAGTGCGCTTCAGCTCAGCTACTGAAGGGTGCAGACGTGACACGGTAGCTGGAGCACAGGAACTGACTACAAGGTGGCGTGGACCGCAACAAGGTTGAAGAAAGAGGCTCAGTGTGTAGCTGTGGAGGCACGCAGTTGGAGCATCAGATTCGTCGATTTGAGTAAGATCGCCTCTACATTGATAGGAAACCTTCTCTACATGGGTTAAACACTACTCAGCAAATGATGGAAGGAGAATCATGCTGTTGATCCAGACAGCGTGGAGAAACGAAAGACAAAGCCAAGTCTCAAGGCCATGGAGAATGCTTTGCAGATCTGACAGACAAAAGGAAGGCCAGGTGGGACCAGCTAGCGAAACAAAAGACCGAGATGCACTCTTTCATGGAAGAGGACTGGTACATGGTGGTCGAAACCAAGCTGTTGTCAGAGTTCTACCATCTGCTTGGTGAGTTTTGTAGCTTAAATACCTCACTCAAAGAAGTATACCAGGAGCTTAAGCTCAAGAGGAAATGAATACCAATCAGAAAGAGTGGTTCAATCCGAGGTTAAACTCACTCAGAAAACTTAGCGACAAGTGCATGTGGGTTAACAGAGGCACGTCAACATCTTGAGAAAGCACGTAAGGCAAATGAAAGTGTTGCTCTTTAAGACAGTGTCTGTGGCATCCTCAAGGAGATCTAGGAAGTCCAGAAAAGCCAGAAAGGGAGTAGCAAGAAGCAAGGATCAGAGCACAAAAAGAAGAATTGGAAGTGAACACCGCTCTTGCAGCTGCTAACGCACAAAGCCAGATCTCGAAGAAACATGCAAGCCTCGTTGCGTCCTGTGGTTCAAATGTCAGCAATGTCAGCAATGTCAGGGACAGACAATATATGCTGGAGAGGAAGTACCTGTTGCCATTGATGTGGCTGTATAGTTTGATGAAGCAAGAGATTAAGCTGTTATGGGTTTTTTTGGTGCTGGATACAGTGGGAGCACAAAGGCTGAGGCTCGCCACTGTGATTTCTAAGCAAGGGTTTTTAACCAGCTTCCAGTTTCAAAGGGCCAACATGTATTATGTGGGGAAAGCTCAGTGTCAAAATGACTACCGAAACTCTGGATAAATACCACAGGTTTTATGCTCAATCTCCTTAAACGATTCCTACCTTTAGTGAAGATCCCTTAGACTATGGTCTCTTTTAACATGCCCACCGCATGTTAAAATACTTCTAATAGAGTGGGGGATGACAGTGATCGACTCTACCTGTTGAAGCAGAACACAATTGGAAAACCCAGGGAGGTGGTGCGAAGTTACTTCCATATGGAACAAATCCAAGGATATCAACACACCAGGCAGCTTTTAAAGGAGCATTTTGGCTATGAAAATAAGATATCAGTAACTTACATTGAAAAGGCCTTAAACTGGCAAATAATTAAGGCTGAAGATGGTGAAGCGCTTCATTCGTTTGCTATTTTCCTAGCTAATTATGTAAACGCAATGGCAGATTTGGAATGTATGGAAGAGCTTAATATTACAAGCAACATACAGGCGATTGTTTCCAAGCTCCCATATAAGTTAAAAGAGAAGTAGAAGAAACTGGCAAACACGGTTGTAAGGTTTAGTTTGATGTAGTTGAGTTTGTAAATGACGAAGCCCAGATCTCACTGCATCCTTACTATTGGGACGTAGTAGACAAACCTAAAAGGTCGCCTGAAGAGTCCTTCAGGTGCCAAGTTAGGAAAGGTAGGTGGTATTAAAAAGAGCTTTACCACTGTAAGCTAAGTGACTACTCAAAAGTATGTAAGTGCAGAGCCTGGTGCAGACCCTTTAGTAAGACAGACTCTTTCAGTACCATCAAAGCCTCATCTGAGTCTCGTCCGTTTTGCCAAGAGGGGCAGGGGTTCTTTCTTCAGCGCCATCTTTCTGCTCTGCCTCCCATCTCTTCTCCCACGGGGCTGTTGCTAGACGCTGCTGCCCTGGTGCTGGCCTCCAGCCACACCTCCAGAGGTTCTTAAGAGACTTCACACTCCTAGACTATCTGACCCGAACCATCAGCCAGACCCTCTTCTTCCACTACTTGTTGCCCTCAGGCCATCAGCCTCCAACCATGGACTCCCCTGAGCCCAACTTGTTCCGAATCCTGATTTATTTTTATTTTTCTAGCGCCTAATTATTTTGAATGTCCTAATTCTTCAGTTTTCCTTAGTCCAGGTTTGTGGTTAAGTTTGATTTCAAATATTAATACTCCTATCCATAGTCTTTGCCTCACTGTTTGGGTTCATGTTAATTTCCTATGGTCTTAATTACATTTTGTCTAGATATGTACCCTACCCTTCTGCAATAGTGCTATGTTTTGTCCTCCTCGTTGGAGCGAATTTCTGTTAGTCTTACATTGTGTTTTCTTTACTTACTTCGTATGCATGTAAATAAAGTTTGTTTTCTTGCCACACTTCACCTCGTTTTGTTGCACCCTTTTTTGTTGGATCCACCCTTAAGACAAAATCTGACATCCATTGCATTCCATCCTGTATTAGTGCAGAGTTGTAACTAAACCTTGACAGAGAAATGTCTCATTTTAAAATGACTCGTGTGAGGTGCACCGTTAAAGCCATATAATATCTCGACTGCTGCAGCTAGAAAGCAAAAGTTTTTCCCTGCATATGAGCAAATCTTCACACATGACACTATATTTTCATAATGACAATTTCTAACCACCATTGCATGTGTGCATTTATCAATATAATGGATAGTTGGATTTAACTTGTATAAACCATGGTCAGGCACTGCTTTTCTGGACTTAAAGAAAATGGTCACTAGAAATTAAAGCTCAAGGCAGTCAATGGAGAGCATGGCATGGTAAAAAAAATTACTTTCAATAGGGTTCTGAAATATGGCTTCACAGAAAGAATCTGTCTCTGCATTTAGTCATACATAAAGTACATCATATAGTACACTGTTTATTGGCTGTTGCCCAGTGACAAACTTTCAGAATCCCTGTTGTCAAATGTGATCGTTGTCAAATACCAAAATATTGTCTCATATTTGACTGACTTTGACTGCCTTTGATTTTCAGTATGACTATAGAAAACATGTATTTTATTTGGTAACAGCATTAATTCCAGAAAGAAAAAACAAACTCATTAAAAGATAAGATTTTCTATATTTTCTTATTAAAAAGACATTCTCAGAACCAGGTACACAGAATTTCATTTTCTAATGCTGACGTACAAGATAAAGAGATGAAGAATTGTCTCCAACTATGCTCAAGAGCATGTGTAATAACCAGGAGAAACTGAGAAAGTGATAGCTGTTATTAGTCTGTGGAGTGTTTAGAGGAGTGTGGATAATTTGATAATAATACATAGTAATATTATTAACTTAACCCAGAAAGACTAGATAATTGGATTAGCATTTTGCTGTAACTTATTCATTTATTACTAGATTTTAGCACATTGATTCTTTTAGTTATTTATTATACTTCTGATACCATTCTTAATGACACTACTAGAGCTGAAAAACATGCATGCTTTAATTTCATGAAGACCTGTTTGTCCATAGAATTTTAGTATCAGTAGTCTTGGTGAAGACAGATTGTATAGAGCTGCCAATCTAATCTTCAGATAGAATACCTGTCAGTCAGTATCAAGTGGATACACACGTGGACGTCTCTTGTCTGATGTAAATTTGGAGTTCAGTTAAAATGTAATCACAGTAGGGAGAGTGTTAACACAGAGACCTTTATAGTGCAGTATTATGAATGTCTTTGAACACAGATGTTGCAGTGTTGTGTCCATCTATACCGTTTATTCTGCTGAGGCCAGAGAGAAAAACAAGACACTTTCTAAAGAGAGATCTTTTGTCAAATGGAGGCTATAGCAGCAGGATTTTCATACCACCTTTAAGTGTGTCCTCTCAGAATAAATACAACACTTTAGAGATGGGTGGACAGTGAAGACCCTGTCTAATTTTTTTTTTATCATTCAATACCCTGCTGATGGTCATAATGGTCTGGGGTTGTGGTTTTGCAGAAGAGTCAGCGCTGGAAAATGATTTAAGTGTCACTTCTGTGGTCAGTTCATCGCATTATAATTTTCCATCGTGTGCCAGAATTATTTTTATGTGTCCTTAACTCAGGAAATAGTTTGCTCACTCAGTTTTTAAGGGTTTAAGCAGCAATTTAAATCCCATTACACTGATGATTAGACTAATAAAGTCACTGAGGGATTGGCCTTACCGCACATTGCAGACTGGGCTGATAGTGTGCCACAGTGCTACTGCAGCCTAGTCACTCACAGAAGCTTCAATAATTTCAGTGTTCAAAGCAGATCAAGGCCGCAGACCTCTGCTGACAGCCATTCAACCACATCTTTTTACCGTTCCCCAGTGCACAACTTGGCTATGCTTCATTGGGCCTCAGTGATTCTATTGTGTTGAGCTCATCTACACTTGAATTTAAATCAAGTTAGAAAGACCTGAAAATGCTGCCATCCGTTCATGCAGAGGTTGTGTTGCAGTATTAACACGTTGCTTTTAGAATTTGCTCACGTTGTGCAGAAGGCTCAGCAAACCCTGTATCACTGTTTCTTTGTCATTAGCAACTGATACGATCTTTATTCTATTTCTGTGACATTGTAGCCTCCACTCATTAAGAACTTCTTTTGGTTCTAGTTTAGGTAGTAGATGTAAATGTCTGCTTCTATCTGAAAAACTCCTACAGATGACATCAGTCAGAGGTACCTTCAGTTCAAATTATTAGTGGGAGAGCTGTAAGCACAGCTCTCACACTTATGAGATCCTTTTCTTTATTATTATTATTATTTCGCCGTTTTTCGGTCACTATCTCCTCCTAGACGGTTTGTCGTAGAAACTTCGTTCCACTTCCTAAACGTAGGTCTCTTTTAGGAGATCTATGCTATTACTTTTCTCATTAATAACTTTTATACTTTTTATTATATTTCACTTTTTATGAACTTTTTTTCCCATAGAAAATGAATGGAAGGCACTTAAAATTTCCCTTCAACTTGCCACTTTTCATCTGCCTCTTGTGTCGTCATACTTTGGAGTAGAAACTTCATTTAAACTTTATACGGGTCTAGTCCCTTTCAACTTTTTCTGGGTGGATCAGCTTCTTTCTATCTTTTATACTTTTTGAATAATCGCAGTTTTAGTTTTAGGCAACTTTTGGAGCTTTTTCAACTTTTCCATTAGTGTGTATTGCGGAATGTTGGAGCAGCTAGAGTGGGTGACATCACACGCACTCTAACTTTTCAGCTTCCACTTTTAGCAACTTTTTTCCTTCTTTTCCTTCTTTCCTTCAGTCAACTTTAATCTTACATAAACAAACTATACATCAGAATGTAGGTATTTTTGTCTTCTTTCAGTAAATGTAACTCTCATAGTGACAGGACTGACGGTTCTTTCTCCAAGTGTCCAGAAGCAGAGAGAGTGCCGTCAAAACTCCCATTGGAGCCCATTATAACAGAGGTTCTTAAATTCTAATCAAATCACAAACGGGGGGCTGTTTTAAAATCGCCACCACGCCTTCATTTTATGGAGTATCTTCAAATAAAGTACATCAGTGTGTTCATTGAAGCCTTTTGTCACTCACAGTTTTTGAATTGTTTCGATAGGACTAATACTTTTTCATATTTTGAGCATTTTGCGAGGCATAGTCTCAGCACTTTTCCAGCCTGCCTTTGCATTTGGCTCACATGACTCAGCAGGCGGGCAGCAGTCATTGTCATGGTAACGGACACAGCTGCATGACGTCATGTAATCAGCCTCAGAGCTGTGTCCACACACTTTACCTGAGTTTTTCTCCCTCAACAGACACAGTGGAGACACACACAGAAAACACACCCTCACAGACAGGAAATACCCTTTCAAAATAAAAGCCTTTCATAATACTTTATCCACTTTTTAGCATTTAAATGCTAAAATGACTTTGTGGTGAAGTTTCCCTACACACACACCCTCACAGATAGGAAAAACACTTTCAAAATAAAAGCCTTTCATAATATTTTATCCACTTTTTAGCATTTAAATGCTAAAATGACTTTGTGGTGAAGTTTCCCTACACACACACCCTCACAGACAGGAAACACACTTTCAAAATAAAAGCCTTTTATCATTCTTATTTTAATTATTTAGCATTTAAATGCTAAAATGAGTTTGTTTTGAAGTCTCCCTACAGTGGACACACAAACTACCACACAGACACAGACAGGAAACACACTTTCAAATTAAAAGCTCTTTTCAACTTTTTTTTCTCAACAGTTTTTCAGCATTAAAATGGTTCCTTCATTTCTAAGTAGTTACTTCTAGCTTTTTTCTTTACACTTTAATAGCAACTTTTTTACTTTGCTTCTTTTTTTGTTTCTTTTAACTTTGGGAATATTTACCTTTTCCTTTGTTTCTTACTACTTCTTTCCACTTTTGTTAATCAAGTTGTTGCTTTTTCACTTCTTCCTTTACACTTTTAATAGCAACTTTTTTACTTTGCTTCTTTCTTTGTTTCTTTTAACTTTGGGAATATTTACCTTTTCCTTTGTTTCTTACTACTTCTTTCAACTTTTGTTAATCAAGTTGTTGCTTTTTCACTTCTTACTTTTTTCTTTACACTTTCAATAGCAACTTTTTACTTTGCTTCTTTTTCTGTTTCTTTACACTTTAAATATCACCTTTTTAGCTATTTACTTCCTCCATTGTTACTTTCTACTTTTTTTCTTTTCTGAATTCAACTTTTCTTGGTATTTTGGATTTTTTCTTTTATTGTCATCTTCTTTCTTTCTCTTTTTGTTCGTATTTATCTCTCTTCAGCGTTTGCGGCTTTGAACGTGCAAACGCCTCTGCTCTCAGCAGCTTCTGAGCGGTCGGCCTCTACCGGGCGACTTAACAGCTCTCCCACGTAATTTCCTTGGAAATTGCCTTTTCTAGTTTTATCTTGTTGCTCACACTACGGAGTTTGTAATTATGGTCAACCTGCTTTTCCAGAGCTTTTCCAGATAATATCATCTGAACTCCTAATGATGACCCTTTCATGTGATGTCATCCGGAAGAACTTTTTACCTAGAAGCAGAGGTGTTTTAAGATAGGGAAGTCAGTTTAAAAGCATTAATGTACATTTATACCTTAAAGTAAAACCATAGAAAGCTATTGAAAATTGAAATTGACATTTAAAAAAGGAGTCATCCAGTGATTAAGTTTCAGTGTTTCAAACGGTTTATAGGAACATGGATATGTTGTCACAGCTGTTGACCATTTCATCATGTATGCTATAGTATACATACAGTAATACAGTAAAACAAACAGATTTGAAAGTCTAGAAGCTGTGCTATGCCACATGTTCAGAGGTATTTGACATATGCAAACAATTCTTATTCTGTGACAACTTGTACCTGCAGTCTACAGTCTGAGGAGATAAATGTGGCAAACATGAGATCAGAATGGCTTACTTCATCTTGAATACATACACTAGTTTTGTTTGATATATGTATAATTGTTTTGACATTTTTTATCATAGTACAGAGTTCATACAGCCAGTGCTACTGCACTCTACAATGCAACGCAACCAAAGTCAATAGCGGTGTTTTTAAGGGGGTTACCAACCTAATGGCCCACACATTGTCTGACTATTGGTGTCCCTCTCCTCTTTGTTTGCAGCTCCAGAAGACTTTATCAGAACTAGACGAAGACGATCCTTGCTACGAGTTTCGTCGTGAGCGATTTACTGTACATCGGACACACCTCTACTTCCTTCACTACGAGTATAAACCCAGCTCTGACAATACTGATGTCACTCTGGTCGCCCAGCTCTCTATGGACAGGTAATGCTCTACACCTACAGCAGCAAAAGTCAGTCTGCTCTGAAGATGGTCAATTTCTACAAGTTTTACCACTTCCTATATGTACACTGAGTGGAGACCATTCTGTTCTGAGACCAACTGTTACACAGTGGTGCTTTGCAGATTCTTTGATTGTATGTATGTTCAGCTTTCAGACTTCCAGTTCAAAATTTTTTAACTTGGATAATGTTAGGAGAAAGGAAATTTGTTTACTTACAGAGTGGCCTAACACTGAGACACCGTCTACATAGAAATGCCGTAAAATTGTCCCTTTGGACTAGTTCAGCAACTATGGGATGGTGTTTCTATCAAAGTTGAAATTACAAAATATTCAAGATTCAATATTAGAAAACAGCAGGTGCACATATTTATTTACCACATAAAAATAACAACTAAAAAATTTCTCATTGACATAATTCAAAGGGATGGCCATTACATTCAATGATCCAGGAGAAGCCTGTGTTTCTGTGTTGAGGATTACTGAGGACATCACTGAAAGACCATTGTGAACAGGAAATTTACAATGAAGTGCATCTAATGCAGAGAATTCGCAGTTCTATTCTCTCAGTCATGACACAAAAATTTGTATCTTTGTAGGCACATCCTCAACCACTCACCATAAAATTGCTTCAAGGAGAAATTGTGAAAGTGCTTTTTTATTCGCACTCATTGTATTGCTGTTATTGGGTTGTCTGTGGAGCACAGAGAGAATGATTGTGCTTTCAGTAGCTATGTTAAATGTTTTCTCTACATGCATTTATATTTTCCTTTTAACATTCTTTTCCATCCACATTCAAGATTCAAGATTTAAATTGTATTCATACAGAGAGAAGAGGCTTTGCATTATTATGGCTACTGTCTACTCATATGAAAGAACAAAAGAAGCACGCCCAGATTAAGAACCACACCAACAGAAAAGCAAAAGGTTTTAAAATTTCATCAGTAAGAACAAAGAAAATCTAAGCTAAATAACTACTCTTTACAATAAATAGCTGGGCAATGAGTGAATGAACAGTGATAATGGGATGATATAAATATTGATAATGGTCAGAAGTTGGATGTGAGTATAAATGATGAAATGATTCACAGTTAACAGTCAAGATAAAGTGTATGCTACATGTCGAACTGTCCACCAAAACCATTAAAACCACCAGGTGGTATTAACATTGTACCTGACTGAAGAAGCTGCTTGGAAGTAACGAAATGTTTCTAACCAAGAAGACAGAAGTCCAGTTGACATGATTCAATCTTCTGATAGCCAAACCTGTATGAATGAGAAACACCACCGTATCTTCCGCTTATCCAGAGTCAGGTCATAGTGTCAGCAGGTTAAGTAGGGCTTTGCAGACGTCCCAGAAAAGAATTCCAGCTCCTCTGGCTTAGTTCCAAGCAGTGTTTAATTTTAATTTCAAGGGCTTCAGTGAGTTTAGGATTAAATGCTACAATAATTTAACAACCAGCATGCTGCAGTGTAACAGTCATTAGGCTCAAGTCAGGCTCTGCCATGCAGTTACACTGCTGACATGTACACACTAGGTCAACTGCTGTTCCATTTTTCCCTGTATTCTGCATAATGCTGAAGCAGTGCTGCTTTACTTTTTCCTTCACCTTTTCAAATGGTGGAAATGGTTTGTTGGCATTAGCATAGGTCAGCTGTACGTTTTACAAAAGATAGCATTCCCAAAGTTCCATTCCCAACATCACCAATGTTGTGCGACCTAATTTTAACATAATAATTAACTTGCTAATTTATCTAACATGTATCGTGTGTGTTTTACGCAGGACAGATGTAATTATGGAAAAGTGATTTACAAAATAATTATGAAAAACATTTTATCACAATGCAAATAGTCTTGCATTCAATATCCGCAGGGATTTATCTGCAGAAAATGATTATGATTACATGAGTTAATTCAATTAATACTGATATATCAGTGTGTTACCAATATTTCACAGGTAACAGGCTGAGCTTGTTTAAATTACTTTATCTACAGGTAGATAGTTGATCTCATCCCACTTTGATCTGAGAGTGTAAACTGGGGTCGATGACGACCCACACAAAACTTTAGCCAGATGTCCCTGTGCATTAGTTGTCATGCCACGAAAATGAAAGCAAGGCATTAGTGGAACCTCCCGGCTCCATCACCATGAAAAATGATATGGCTACACCAGTAAAGATAATGCCTGAATTTTTTTTAAAATTAGGATTAAGGTGTGGAGCATTTAAGAATTACATAATTACAAGAAAAATTACAGCTTCAAATAGTCATAATTTAAATTAAAGAAATCCTGCCTTCAGTGGCTTTATGTCTGTGTTTGATAATGTCACCAGTGTTATTTTGTGTGTTGTTGCAATAAATGCAGTTTATAATTGAGAATGATTTGACTTTGCTAAAGCTAGGTTGAGTAAGTTTTTTAAATATGTGTTCAGTAGAAATATGTTCCAAAATGTATTTTATTGTAGAGACATTTTATCGATGCTTCCTGTGATGTCACTCACTGAACAGTGCTGGCAACAGGGCAAAGATATTATCTTCTGTTGTATTTTCAAGCAAGGCTCATTGTTCTATTCAGAACATTTTAATTATATCTGTTTTAATTAGTCATTTTTTTATGTTTGTTTTTATGTTTCTGGCTGTAGAAGTCGAGTCTGTAGGTGAAGTGTGTGTTATTAGACACAAGGTGAGGTTGGGTGGTGGTGGTTGAGCATTGGCTAAGGCTGCAGAGACTTTCAGCAACACATTTCCAACCAAGAAGAGAAAGTTCAGTTGACATGACTAACCACCAGAAAAGCAGACTGAGCAGCTGTATCTAGTAATAAACCCAAAAAAGCCTAAAACAACCAGCACATGAGCACAATCTCTCATAGCAGGTTGTTCAATAGCCTCGTTTGACCTAACACTACATGCTGGTGGAATACTAACACAAAACTACTAGTATTATGAATACTAATAATTTTAGTTTGTTGTGTTTTATAGGAGATACATTTATTTCTTTCTTTCTCTCTGGAGCTGTTTTAGCTTCTTTCAAACCAATACATCTAAATAATTAGGTCTTTTTTTAAATAATTTACGTTTATAATTGCTATATCATGACTACATCATCTATTTTATCCAGAAAGATCCTGTTCAGATTAAATAGTCAAAAACCTGGGTCTGAGTTTATGTATGTAATTAAAATTATTTTTGTTCATTCCCTCTGTACAGATCAGTATAGTGAGCTGGAAATATGCATATCATGTTTTCTAGCTGATCTGCTTTGTCAACAGATTTTACTAAGGTTGTATTAACACCTACCATACCAACCAAATTTTCATGCAATCTGATACAGATGTCATCCACAGAGGAAGCTTTCTGGGGGCTTATTCATACTTTCCTTGTTTCCATTTCTGTATTCACGGCATAAAATGTGTCTTTAAGTGTCTGACCGGACTTTCCACAGAGCCAGCATGCAGCCTAAACATTTGTGTCAACACAGACTGTCCACAGCCCTAGTTAACCAACTGCACATTTAACAAATAGAAGGTACTTTATGTTCACTTCAACCTCATTCACACGGTTCACCTACTGTTCAAATTTCTTCCCTTTTTCATGTTGTTCGGTCACACACAGGAACATTGTGGGATCAATGAAGTCTTAAAGTCTTATCTTAATTCTTTATGCTATTGCTACTGTCCAGAGCTGTTTGCAGGTTCAGATCTGTCAGAGGTTAGTATGAACCACGATTAATTATGTTGGTGTATTTACAGTGTACTTTTTTGTTGTAATGGTGCAATTACAATGGTGCAACAGATGTACTATCAGTAGTAACTTTCTGGTAGTTCAGTTACATACATATTTGCATAGTAATTCAAGTTTTTGTGTAATTAACTACTAAAACTACAAACAGATATCAGTTTTTTAGGACAGGTTTAGTTCTTAGGGGGGTTTCAGGAAACTGGATGATCAGCTCAGCTGTGAGAATTTTGTATATTTGCAGTACACTTATTTATTTATATATATTTTTGTTATAAAATCCAATCATGGACATTGTCAGTTTCAACATTTTGGTAGTTTGAAGTACATTTTCTAGGACACAAATCTAATATGAGGAACCTATTGTCTTTGCAAAACTGTGGAACACACTGCATAAGTGTAATGGTTCTTTTGTTTCTCACTTTTATTGTGTGTCATTGCAGGGCTCTGTACTCCACTTCAAGTCTTTCAGAGTGAATAAATAAAGGACATTCTGTCTTATTTTCTATTATTTCTTTATTTACAAGAGACTATGTTTATTAAGGGTCTTTTGATTTAGTGTAGAATAGTAATAGTTGTTGATGTGTCTCACACTCTGCAGGCTCCAAATGTTGGAGGCTATCTGTAAGCACTGGGAAGGCCCTATCAGCCTAGCCCTCTACCTGTCTGATGCTGAGGCTCAACAGTTCCTGCGCTACGCTCAGGGCTCTGAGGTGCTGATGAGCCGCGGTAATGTAGGTTATCACATCGTCTACAAAGAGGGACAGTTCTACCCAGTTAATCTCCTACGTAATGTGGCCATGCAACAGGTCAACACACCCTACATGTTCCTGTCAGACATTGACTTCCTGCCTATGTACGGCCTCTACGAGTACCTCAGGTAGGATCTGAGTTGAGCCGAAATCATACTTCTCTGTCGATACACATAAACATGTTCACACGTTTCTTTTATACTTCCATGGTAGACGTACGTGTCCACAAGAGGGCAGTATAGCGTTTACCACACCGCATCTGTTCTACAAGTTACAACACTCAGTGTCTGTAAAGATAAACACATATTTCAATGATAAAATGGACATGATGAATTTTTTCCAAACCTTTGCAAAAATTTGGTTCTTTGGCAGGATGCTAGGCTGAGGTGTGGTCTACTGACCTGAATTTCACAGAAGAGAGAGTAGAGAGCACAAAATTACAATTACAAGAAAGCATGTGAAGCCTCTGGAGTTTTTTGCATTCATTGCTCAAATAAGGAAGTGATGTATTTGATAGACATATAGATCTACAATGTGCTGTCCTTTTGTGAATTGTGTTTTTTGTACAATGTGAAGTACACTATGCTATCAAACCCAGCCTTTTCTTATTTTCCTTTTTGGAAACTTTTTGGAAATTCCTAAGTTGAAATACACAACTCAAAACACAGTGAAAACAAAATAAATACACTAAAGACTGGATAAAGCACCAATACAACAATAGGTTTTTTTAAACAGCATAAATATTATATAAAATCAGTGTGAACATCTACAAAGGTATGAATGGTTACATTTCTTATTATACTTTTTTTCCCGGTTCTATTCCTGTTTTGATCCAACATTATCCAGTCAGCTTGTTGGACGCACATCTCCCACAATGTGTCGTTGAGATCTAGGAGGCGTGTTTATCAGGGGATCCTCTGCGACCTATGGTTAAACATAATGACCGTCTCTGCGTAGGTCTGTGTCGACTTTTACATGTATTGACGGAGAAGCAGAAATCGGTCTTTACCAGGCTGATAGTTTTGTCTGATACCTTGAAATTAAGCATTTCACACAAGGCAGTTTGTTTTTGCCTGTTCCTGACTCCTCCATTAGTTGACACAGAGAACATGCTTTTGAGTCTTATGCTAACTTGATTTCCAGGACACTGTAAGGACACTGCAGCTTTAAGTAAATAATGTACCTGTGTATGCCTGTAGGAAATCAGTGGTGCAGCTAGACATGGCCAACACCAAGAAAGCTCTGGTGGTTCCAGCCTTTGAGACGCTACGATATCGCCTCTCTTACCCAAAATCTAAGGCTGAGCTGCTGTCTCAGCTGGACATGGGTACACTCTTCACCTTCAGGTGAACCAGTCATACTTAAGTCTTTAAATTGTCATTACTTAAGATGTCAACACTTCTACAGCTCTTTTCATTTCCTCATCAATGGTAGTCTAAATCAGTAATATAGACTCATCCATATTTCACTTATCTGTCCTAAACTAGCAAATAATATTTAGAAAAGATTAAAATGATGGGGTGTGCACATTAGGATGAATATTTAATTCATTGGGGTCCTACTGAAAACTTTAATATATAATAACCAAGTATATAATTTTAAAAATGTATATTAAATTGGTGTGAAAGCTATCACAGCTCATCCACCCAAAGGTCAGCTCTGTAAAAACAGATTGGTTTAGCAGTGTCATAGTTCCTAAAACAGTAATTCAGCCTTTTGAATTGGTCAATAATCGAAAAATCAGCTAGGATACAGAATCTGTAAATCAAACTTTCCCCAACAATAGTTTGATGAAAGCCTTTTCTCCTGCTAGGTATCATGTGTGGACTAAAGGCCATGCACCAACTAACTTTGCCAAATGGCGGACTGCCACCACACCCTACAGGGTACAGTGGGAGGCTGACTTTGAACCCTATGTCATGGTGAGAAGGGACTGTCCTGAGTATGACCGTCGCTTTGTGGGCTTTGGCTGGAACAAAGTTGCTCACATCATGGAGTTGGATGCACAGGTAACACCTCCATGTAATCCTGTTTTTTTCTAGGTATCTGTCTCATCTGGTGTGTGTCAAAATTAAATTAAAACTTATATTTTTCTTAGAAATAAATTGTGCATCTTGTGCAACATCTACTTCAGCAAAATCTATAATGACATAATCCATAACTGAGCAGGATATGTTCAACAAAGATTTGAAAGTACCTTTCAGAGTGAGAGTAAAATTTACCTCAGAAATATGATAAATAAACTAGTTCATATTTCCACAAGGGTCTGTGTGACATATATTTTGCTGTCTGCCCAAGTCCATGAGAGTCCGTAGATGTCCACTTTCGGTTCAAACTTTTAGTTGATGATGGGTGTTGAAATGCTCACCCCCTATAAATTCAATATGCAGATTTTTCGTAACCAGGTTACTAGGTGCCTTTAAATTGTTCCCAGAACTTTATCAAACAGACATTTTTACTAATAAGTGACAGTGTAACAACTGTTATCATGGTAACTGTATAGCCTACAGCAAACATGGTGACAGCTGTTGCTTCAACATGTCCTCTATGAGTGGGGGAATTTTGTTCAGGTTAATAGTTCTTTTGTCTGCAGGCAGAATTGTGATATTTTAATTCTTGCAAAGGGCGTTCAGTGGGTGGTGGAAGTTGAGCATTGACTAATGCTGCAGTAAAGCACTAAACTCCTTGCTGGATATGGCACTGACCCACTGGGTCAGACATGTAGAAGACAACTGGGTGAAGTTTAAGATCCAGGAAGTACAAGCTTTTACAGACCACATAAATGTAGTGGACATTAAATACGCCAGGGAGGACACCAAGGACAACAATTCAATTCAATTCAATTCAACTTTATTCCGTAAAGTGCCCTCAGATTACTTTGTTGTGAATTGGCGCTATATAAATAAAGTCAAGATTATAAAGATGTATAAAGAGAACCCAACAATTCCCCCTGGAGCAAGCCATAGCCAACAGTGGAGAGGAAAAACTCCCTTTAACAGAAGAAACCTCCAGCAGAACCAGTCTCAGGGTGGACGGCCATCTGCCTCGACCGGTTGAGGTGAGTGGAAAGTGGAGAGAGAAAAGAACAGAGCAACAAAAAGCAACAACAAAACATCAGGCAGATTGTTAGGACCAGTAGCTGCACGCTGGAAGACACAGCTTCAAAGCCGGGGACACCTGCAGAAAGGGACAGAAAGAGGGGGACAGAGGAGGACAAAGGCAACTACGGGAGAGAACACACAGAGTTAATAATATAGTGGTGACAATTGCAGGGTGAGAGGAGAGGAGAGATGGTCAAGAAGAGGAAAGGAGCTCAGTGCATTGGGGGGTGGGTCCCACAGCAGTCTAAGCCTATAGCAGCATAACTATAACTGACTATATGCTTTATTAAAGAGGAAGGTTTTAAGCCTAGACTTAAAAGTAGAGAGGGTGTCTGCTTCCCGAATCTGAACTGGGAGCTGGTTCCACAAGAGAGGAGCTTGATAGCTAAAGGCTCTACCTCTCGTTCTACTTTTGGAAATTCTGGGAACCACAAGTAGGCCTGCATTCTGAGAGCGAAGTGGTCTACTGGGATGATATGGTGCTATGAGGTCTTCTATATATGATGGAGCCTGACCATTCAGAGCTTTATATGTAAGAAGCAGGGTTTTAAATTCTATTCTAAATGTAATGGGAAGCCAATGGAGAGAAGCTAGTGAAGGTGAAATATGAAGAGGTAACAAATGCATGGACCTTTTTTTCGGCATCACTTTGAGACAGGATGTTCCTAATTTTCGCAATGTTCCGTAGGTGGAAGAAGGCTGTTCTAGAGATTTGTTTTATATGTGAGGTAAAGGACAAATCCTGGTCAAAAATAACTCCAAGGTTCCTTGCAGTAGTACTGGAGGCCAGACTTATGCCATCTAGAGTAACAATATGGTTTGACATCATGTCTCTGAGATTTTTGGGCCCAAATACTATGACTTCAGTTTTGTCTGAGTTTAGAAGTAAAACATCTTCTGGTTGCATAGATAAATATAGCTGGGTATCATCAGCATAGCAGTGGAAATTTATGTTTTTAGTGTTTTCTAATAATGTTGCCTAAAGGAGACATATATAAAGTAAAAAGTATTGGTCCACAGAGCCTTGTGGAACTCCATAGCTAACCTTTGTGTGCATGGAGGATTCATCATTAACATGAACAAATTGAAATCTATCAGATAGATAAGATTTAAACCAACCTAGTGCAGTTCCTTTAATCCCAATTTCATGTTCTAATCTCTGTAATAAAATGTTATGATCAAAGGTATCGAATGCCGCACTAAGATCTAACAGAACAACAGACTGCACTTCCTGGAATGTGGAGTTGGCGTAGGGACCTGTTTCAATCTAGAAATAGAAATCTACAGAAAACCCACGCACACAGGATGAAAGACAGAACAGAGACTTAGAGTTAAAAGAAAAACCTGGGAATTCCTTACTTGGCTGAAATGTCAGAGAAGCGGGAAAGGATATTCAGAAAATACCAAATACCTGTTCACTTTGAACCCACTAACATATTCAGACAGACTTGTCCACATAATAGACCAGACACTAAGAGCAACATACTGTAGATTATGCAGTCCAATCCAATGAAGAGCGAACTTTGCATTGAAGAGAGCAAACCGCCCATACATAAGGGCAGACTATTGGCCCAGCACAGAAGAAGCAACACCTCAGGACCAGACTCAGCAGTGAAAGAACACCGAAAGGACAGAGATAGATTCTAGGAGAAAGAAGTATGATATGTTCACATAGAGAATCCTTTTCTAAACATAGAAGGAGGCCTCAGGCACAGTCTGTCTTCCATTTTCTATCTCCAGGAAGTTTTAAGACCACTTCATACATCCACCAACTACTCCACTCTCACACACTCTGTAATAAGGGCGGTTCTTCCTTATTGAGCCTCTTTCTGACATGCACTGGAATCCTGACTTTTTTTAGAAGCAGGTGTATGTGGTAGAGCAAATGTCAGAGTGAGACGCTGGCGGCATTATTCGGACTTTACCCATTGAGCCTGCTACTGTAATGTCTGTATTATGTGTGTGAGCTTTCACAATGTCCCAATGACATGCTGCCAAAATTATCAGGACTTGATCCTTCGTGCCCCCTAGTGCAAATGTCCGTATTATGTGAGTGAGGTTGTGCATGTAAGGGCAGGGCTTAGCGCTGCCACCTCACAGCTAGAAAGTTGGGCCTTCATGCCCCAGGCCTGGCATTTCTATGTGGAGTTTGCATGCTCTCCGCGTGCTTGTGTGGGTTTCCTCTGGGTGCTCCGATTTTGTCCCACAGTCTAAAAACATGCACATTTGGTTAATTGGTGAATCCAAAATTGGTCTGAAGTGTATGTCTTTCTGTGGCTCTGGGATAGACTGTTTGACCAGGATGTTCCCCGCCTCTTGCCTTACCACATTTCTCCGTTCCAAATCATCAGGAGGATTAAAAGCGAGCAAGTGGGCATGTTAATAATGTTTCACTCAACTGCCACTGTGAAAGTCAGGATTCAAGTGTGTGTCAGAAAGAGGCTCAATAAGGAAGAACCGCCCAGTGATTGAACCTTTTTATATTAGATGCATCCATCTGATGTGCTGTAAAAAAAGACAGTTTCCCACAGATTAAGTTTTATATCAAATTGTGCCTACTTTGCACGGTGATCGCAAACGGAATCTAGCACATTTGGATGCTTTGCATTTGGGCGATCTCCAGCTGTGAATTACTGTACATGTCTGAAAGTTGACTCCGGACAATGTCCAAGGCAGAATTCATGTGTGAAACAGGCTTTGGATGTAAATTGTGCATCGCCATTCAGCCTAAAAATACCAAGATATTCCTTTTTGTCCATATCTACCTGCCTTAATAGATGTCAGCTGATCAAAGTGGTGCAGCTACAGTGTGAAATAAAAGAAAGATGAATTTCACTACAATGGATCAAGTGAATGTTGATTTGGCACTGGTTTTTACACGGAATGTTATAACAAGACTGTTAATTAGTATCAATTAGCAGCTGAAACTGAAAGCTCTTCTTCCTCTTGTCTTTACAGGAGTATGAGTTTGTGGTTCTGCCCAATGCCTACATGATCCACATGCCTCATGCGCCCAGCTTTGACATCACCAAGTTCCGCTCCAATAAGCAGTACCGGGTCTGCCTCAAAACCCTAAAGGAGGAATTTCAGCAGAACATGTCGCGACGATATGGCTTTGCTGCCCTTAAGTACATGACGGCTGAGAACAACAGCTAGCCACCACTTCAGACCCTCACACCCCAGGCTCTGAACAACTGATAGCTTCAGAGCATGGGGAGTGAGAAAAGGAAGGCCTATATGAGGCCACCAGGACACTTTAAGACTTCAGTCCTTCAAACATTGTTAGAACATTGAACCCTCAATGTTGGACTGGAAGGGTCTACATGTTCATACTTTGTCCTCTGCTGTAGAGAGAGAATATAATCCAGGAGAAGTTCACTTCGGCCAGGATATTAAAGCAGTGAAAGATGACATTGTTCCCCAGCTGTGTGGGCCCAGAGTTCGAGCTGTGAATTCTATCAGGCAGTAAGCGGAGGAAAGCAGGCATTCAGCCTTGCCATATTTGTAAGGCCAGCCACAGAGTTGTGCTTGTGGGCTATGTGTAACACTAAGTATGTATGCGTGTTTCTGTACATGTAAGTAGATACGATGTATGCACGTGTGTGTGTGTGTGCGTGTGTGTGTTTTCTCCTAGAATGGCGCTTAGCAAAAAGCTTGAAGTGACAAAAAAGTGGGGGAAAAAACAGCGGCAGTTTGACTGACAGAACACCCCAACTCAAATGCAAATTATCATCAGGCAGCGCGATAACACAAAACTCTAAACATATCCACACAGAAATCTCATCGTGATGAGTTGACATGCATTCAGATAGTGTAGAGGACAGCCGACTATCTGCTGCTGCTTAGTTAGTTTCATAGCTGATACAGATCACAATAAATCCGCCTTCTCATATGACAGGTGAAGTGAAATGCAATGACTGGTGGATGTCCACATGGGTGATATTCAGGTTATCTCCACATTACTCTAAACATGCTGCTAGCAAATGTTTCTGTTGTTGTGACTGCAGAATCTGGCAGCAACTGGTGCATTGGACTTTTATATTTCAAATTGATGCCAGTGCACTCTGCATACACACCTGCTAAAAATCCCATTTCAAGGTAAACACGCATCACTGAAATCACTGTTTACATTTCTGTCCAACCAGTATTATTTATCAATGTATTTACACAGTACACACAGGGAGGCTTAGTGAAGCCACCATATCTCCACGGTTTGGAGGAATTAAGGAAGACAGAAAGCAGCATAAAACTGAAAACAATTTATTGTTTACTGTAAGGCAAATTTATGCGTCTCAAAGACAGACGTAAGGTTTAAAATTGTCCTCTGCTGTAGTAATTTACCACTTTTAACGCAGACAGCTTGTTTTTTGTGACACAACATGGCATGTGATTACGGTATACTACCTTTTACTACTTAAGAGACATCCATGTGGCTACAGAAGTCTAGGCCAGCACCAGCTGCCCATTCTTTGTCTGTGGAAAGACAGATATGCTGCTGAGTACCACTTGCTACCTGTGCAAATTCAGCGGGAGCCCACCAAATGTGAAATACACTGAAAGAGTTCAGCTACACTTAGCAGAAAACCATTTTGATTTCACTGGAAACTGAAGCAGAAAGTCTGTTTACTACTGGAAATGGAGAAATTATAAATTAAAAACAGAAAAGCCAGAGTGTCTTGTTTTTTCAACAGGTAACTGTGTGTTTAACATAATGTGTAACATAAGTTATCGTGATCATATTAATTGATATTAATAATGAAGCAGAAAGTCAGTTTACTGTAAGGGGATGAATGAATTTATTAAGTAAAAAGAGCAAAAGTTGGGGTTTCCCGATTATTAACAATTTGTCTTTACGACGCTATGTAAGTCAGTAAGACCGAATAAAACATTTAAAAATGGGGCGACTGTGGCTCAGGAGGTAGAGCAGTCGTCCATCAACCACTTCTTGATCGCCAGCTCCTATGACATGACGTGTTGCTTAGTTGCTCTCGGTGAGTAGGCCAGCAGCAAAGTAGATCCCCCATCAATCTGTGAGTGTGTGTGTGATTGCAAATAGGTATATGAGAAGCAGTGAAAAGCACTTACCAATAGGTATAAAAGCACTATGTGCAGACCATTTACAATTTACCAGGATAGTTGGTGTTTACCAGTGGTAGATAGTCAGAAAACAACTGTTCATTGAAAGTATAGCAATTTAAATAACATTCACACCCCCAGAAATGCAGCTTTACTAGAGACAAACTACAGGTAAATACATTGTAGTAATATGTGTGAATGCCCCTGTATTAAAGAAAACTAATAGAGTTCAGGCTTCACTCAAAAATTTTATTAAGAGCCAAATGCTTTCTAAAAATTACATTGTTTATGTTGGAAAAGAAAGGAATATTTTTGGTGTTTTGATTACATATAGATATGTTGTTCTTTAAAACAAATAAATCACATTTATCTACACAACCAAATCTGCCTAACATGAGTTAAAAAGGAAATTAAATTATATATATAAATTATATATATATATATATATATATATATATATATATATATATATATATATATATATATATATATATATATATATATATATATATATATATATATATATATTGCCTCCAGCCTGAGATGAGCTCAAATATAATTTTTCTCTAACTAAACCAAGAGCCGTGAGAGCTAAAGCATAATAATAATAATAAAGAATAATATAGTTAATAATAATAAAGAAATAAATAATAAAGCACACTTCTTTGCCTTGCTCTTCATAAAAGCTAGAATTTACTATTGGTCTTTGTGAGACAGTGCCTGACATCTGATGTGTTTGAGGAGACAGATCTGGGGCTGGTCTGAGAATGGCATCAGGCAGCATATAAAATATAGGAAAATGTAAATCAATATTAAAATTTATATGGTGTATATGTATACACACAGGTTATATCCCTTATGATGATAAATGATTTTTGCCCCTACAAATGTATATGTGTTTGCGTTCGCATAGGAATGTAATGTATTAAAAGACAGTACAGTAGTCTCCAAACCATCAAAACACCAAAAGAAAGAATGAGAATGTATGCTATTGTCAAAATAAAATTGTCTCATCAGCCTCTTAGTCATGCAGTTTGCACTGTGAACAGGAGCTAGAAAAAAAACAAACACGTCTAGTGGGGAGGTAGGTTTCTATTCTCAGCTGACTGCAGTTTTACACAAATCAGTGCTTGTCTTCTGCAAGCAGAAACTCAGTAAATCTGCATCTTGACCAACTCCTAAATTAATCTGCGCTATTGCAGATAGTCACTCTCTTTTTGAGTCAAGTTTCAACAGCTAACCAGTATGTTGGTTTTTATTTTTTTTATTTAAGTATGAGATGAGAAGATGGAGGCGAGAATAAACTGTTTGAATTCATATATACATGCAATGACCTCACACTTGAGAGGTGTGAATTGCAGTGACTATGGTCTCCATGGTTACCTATCAAGACTTAATTTAGAATTAGCCTTATAAAAAAAAGACTGAAGTACATGTTGGATGAACAGTAGCCTATAAATTAAGTGTGGAAAAGTAGTAGTTTAATCCAGCTGATAGACTGGAAGAAACAATCAGAAAAAAGGGGTGACAGCACGAACTGTCCAAATAAATAAAATATTCAGTGAAAAGTGATTTTTACAGGCCAATTTGGGTTTTAGTTTTTGTCAGACTTTGGGTGAGTTTTGATTATGCATGCATTGTCTTAAGACCTTTATTTTTCTTTCACCCAAAACTCCTGCTGCTGTCTGAAGTAGAGTTGCTGTAAAAAGCTGGCTAGTTTGTTAATAGCTGATCTACCACCAAATGTGAACACAGACCAGGTCCCATGATAAATAAAGGAATTTAGCATATACACAGGTGAATCATGTATTCAGTAAACATAAAATAAAAATAGCCTGATGCACATCAGCAGTAGTGGTAGGGGGTTGTGGTACTATAGCCAACAGCCGACAGCAACACTGTATTGAAAGTTTTTGCTTGTTCAGGTCAAATGTGTAGTTGGACATTTTCAGGAGGGGAATAATTTGTTATTGCATAGAAAAATCAGTATGGTCAGTGTGGATATTAAAGATGGAAAGTATAGCACAGGACCTTTGCTGTGTGTCATACCCTCCAGTGTTTTTTGTCTGCTCCCACAGATCTAACTAAAGATAGAAATATCCTAAAAAAAAATACTAACTGTAATAAATCTGTTTTAGTATGTGAGGAGAGAAAAAAGTGATCAAATATGAAAAATACTTTAAAGTCAAAGGATTATATCAGAGTCCAACTTGGGTATGGAAGAGCTACAACCCTCAATGTCACCATTATTGCTACAGCCTACATGTACATGTTTATAGGTAAATAAATTAGGTATAATTTCATTCATTTTAAAAAAAATGTTGTAGTCGGATATAATCCAAACATCAAATATGTTTCCTACAAAGCAAATTCGCTATTCCAGCCTAGTTGCTTAGAAACATTTTAGTAGACAGGGTAATGGAAACAACATAACAACACAGTGCATTCCGGCTGCAATGGCACCAGTGGGTTACCGCAAACGGAGCGGAAAAGCAGTTTGAATGCCTACATCTAAATTTAAACATATGCAGGATATGTTCACAGAACTTTGCGCATATGTTGCATGGGTCCTCATAGATGTTTATGTGTACCTACGGAGAAGCATAATTTTGCCATTACAGGCCGTAGCTTGTCACTTACTCTTGCTCTTTTTTGTTACTCTGGCCTCTAGTTTAATGAAATTTTAGTGCAGGCCAATAACACTATAAGCAGTGTATGTGAGAAATTGTACCATTCTTCAGTTTGGTAAAGTAATGATGTAATTAAAATTAAGAAGAAACAAGCTAATATTGTCTGTTTTTAAACCTAGTGAATTAATGTTTATATTAGCTAACCAAAGCTGCCACATGATAGAAAGTTGAGGAATATCTTCACTCACTTATAGTTGAGTTTCTGCCAACAAAGAGAAATCAAGACACTGTGCAAATTGTCAGTAGAAGAAGAATGCACTGATCTGCAAATAATTTCAAACCTATATTTGCTTGTAAACGGTACAGAGACAACATATCAAAAGTTTAAACTAAGAAATTTGGTTCCTTTTTGAAAGATTTTTAATTTTTAAATTTGATGCTAGCAAGACATAATAAAAAAAGTTTTGGGAATTTTTTGAAAATCACGGATGCTGTGTCTTCCATGCATTAATGCACACAGCATGAGCACCCTAAATATATGTGAAGGCTCCATTAATGCAACATTGTTTGTTGGAATAGTAGCTATCAGGAAGGTAGAGCGGTTGTCCACCAATTTTGCAGTTGTTGGTTCAATCCCCGGCTCCTCCAGTCACGTGTCCTTGAGCAAGACACCGAATCCAATCTTAGTTGCACCTAGTGAGTGTTGGCCACCTGCATATCTCCCCCATTGGTGTATGAGTGTGTGTGTGATTGTAAGTGCGAATGGGTGAATAAGAAGCAGTGTAAAGTTCTTTGAGTACCAATAGGTAGAAAAACACTATATAAGTGCAGATCATTTAACATAACAAGATCTTACTCAGGAAAAGCTGTGCTTATTTTATTAACACATAAAATTCTGCTGGCATCAAATTTAAAATGAGCAATTATTTTTACATAGTATGTTGTGTTTGTATTATTTACGATCCAAACTAAGGATTTCTTAGCCACTATAACATGTTATAGTGTGAGTTTTAAACAAGGTTACTTAAATAAAGCACAAGGTTCCATTTATGTAATATTTTAGCTAAGTAGCTAACAGCTATTCATGATTAAGCACACACATGACTTTAAAACAAAAGTAATATCTTAGAGGATGTCACCCATGCTGCTTTTCCATAACAGCCAAGTCCACTGTCAGTATGAACATATATGCTAAAATAGCTGTCTTCCTTTCACTCTGTGCAGAGGGGAAAGAGTTCTAATTTCAGTGCAGTCATACCTGTCAATATCAAAGTTGACACACTCTGAAGAGTCACTTTTCACACATAGATTAATCATGTAGATAAACAGAGAGAGTAAAAACAAAAAATCCATTTATACATTTTTAAAACATGGCTGGATTGTCAAAAACCTCTCGCACCGAGTTTAGTCACTTATCTCTTTCCATGACTTACTCTATCCATGACAAATTTTCATGCAAGTTTACACAAATAGTGTGGTCTGATCTTGAATTGAATTCCCATTAATTTGAATGTTTCTTGAAAGACGAATTTGAAAGACGGTTTCTCCTTATCTTTAACACATTATAGCAAGTGTGTCATCTCAGATTTCCTGAGCATGAGCAGTAGGAAGGAATCAGTTAAACACTGATGATGTTCATATTATAACAGAGTTTGTAGAGAGACAGTCCCAACACATGAGTACACCCCCAGTCCCATCTCTCACTTTGAATGGAAAAGCTGCAGAAGGGCTTGGTGCAGTCATACAGATGTGTGTAGAAGTGTCTGATTGTACATGTCTGTTCAGTATGCAGGTGTAAAGAGGCTGTTCTAAATGTGTGTGTGGGTGTGTGAATGTGTGTATGCATGCGTGGGTCTTTTCAGGGCTGGGAGAAGCTGCAGTGTGTAAGTAGGACAGTGCTGACTGATGCTGCTACCTGAATAAAAGCAAAAGAGTCAAAAACTCTGCTTATATTGTTTCATCTTTTCATTTTCCATGAATATCAATTTAGCCCTGTGAACTTGGAGGGAAGAGAGATTCATGAAAGCGCACATTGTTACACTGCTCACACACAGCACACACCTGGTAGTACACCAGTTGTACTAGACTTGCAGGAATTCCCGAAAGCTTTTCAGCTTTTCAGGGCATTCTGACTAACTCAGTTTGCTTACTGAACAGAGCACATCTGTATAGAGTCATCATGTTTTTATATTACTAGAACAGAGAAATGATATGGTGGTATCATCATTGATACTTGCACATTGCTAACAGAGTAGCTGTGTTAGAAACAGGGCATAGGCAGCTTGAAAAACGTTTGAAGAGCAAGAATGGTTAAATGAAAGATGCTACTAAATTCCATCATTGCAATCTGCCATCGACAGAATTTATTCCAAATCCACGGTAAGATAATATGTGCTCTAATTGGTATTTTTAGACTTGACAGGAAAATAAGAGGAACTTGGGGGCAGTGTTTGCCTAAAGCTTAGAGAAGTAACCCTGTGGCCAGAAAGTTGCAGGTTCAATCCCTGGCAGGGTATAAATCTAGGTTGGGCAAGTGCCAGTCTCCTCCCTCATCGGCCCTTTTCCAAAGCTGCTAAGTGGATCAGGGATCAGGCTGTGGTTGTACTGGGCATCTCCCAGGTGTGAACGTCATCAGGGTGCTCCTGAAAAAGGGAGGAGGGCACACAGACACTAATAATGCCTGTATATTTGCTAATAATCAGAATCAAATGACATAATCCTTTTCAGGACCGATGCAAGGAACTGATCATGCAGGGGCTGAGACCTCTGATTATTCAGTTAATTATCTGTGATTTACCACAGTTCCTTGGAGATTTTTAGCATAAAGATGCATTTGCACTGCAACAACAACTTACAGCCATAATTTATGAATCATATAAAACGTGTGAAATTATTCCACTGCAAGAAAACAGGACGTTGTAAGCAGCACATTTTGATTAGTTAGATTTGCCTTCATATTTTCTCTGATGCTCAGCCTCAAAAGAGCCAAGACTTTATATACTGAGTGGGCTGACCTGACTAAATGAAATTACAGCAAGGAGAGTGGAGCACCCAGTTTATCAGTTCCCTGGTGTGTGACTGTCTCCAGTAGAGCCAACCTTTAACTTCCTTTAATGAAGGTCCCACAACACCATTTCTCTTATTAAAAGTTAAGGTGAAGCCACTCATTAATTTGATTTAAAATTGAATGCAAGAATTTTTTGCTAAGTTTAAAATAATAAATTCAGAGGAAGAAAGTCAGCCTTACAGTGATTTACTGTAGTGATCTATCCGCATCTACTCCTGTTTAACTCTGCTCATAAACTCTCTGACATAAAAAGCCTGTCATCCTGCTAAGAGAAAAGTTGAGAATGCAATGATTTGCAAATCATTTAAAACCTATTTCTGATTGTAAACAGTACAAAGACAAACATATTGAAACTCAGAAATAATTAATTTATAATTGTTTTTGTAGTTGTTAAAAGAAGGGGAGATGCTAAACCTTGTCCCAAAATTTTGTTTCTGCTATCAAATTCTAACTGAACAACAATGTTTCAAAAACACTTCTCAGTTTTAACATTTGATATGTTCTTTGTACGTTTTACTTTGGAGAAATTGTCAAATTAGACCCCACCCAACCTTGACCCAAGACTTGAAGACATATTTGCTGATCATTTGCGGATCTCTGACTGTTCCTGTTTCATTGTCTTTTCATTCCTGTCAGATTCTTGCAAAATAGCATAGCAAGGACAGTGCACAGACAAAACTAAATGTGTAGTATATATTATTATATTTGGTGAATAAGAGGACTTTTTGATTTATACCTGTTGATAAGCAATTTGCACTTGCTGGTGGATTCAAGGACATAAAACTGTAGAACTGAAAAAGGCAGATCCTCAACATCTGTGTGTTTCCCCCCTGTGCTGATATGCAACAAACGTATAAATAAAGAAATAAAAAAGTCGCATTACTTTGGGTGTTTGTCACCAACACACTCTGAAAAGGCTGAACTGAGCTGTGAATTGATTCAAGACAAAACACTGAATGCCTGTTACCTCCTGTCATCAAATGAAGGAAGCGGTGCTTGTGGACTAACAAGACCACAAAACCAGAACTTTGGGGAAACAGCAGACGTACGCATGAAGTATTTGTGTCTAATGTTTTAAATGATACCATACTTTACAGAATGCAATGAATGACATTTCAGTTGATGTTTTGAAAATGACTGTGTGATCCCAGCAAGAATTATGTCTCCATACTGACACCTAGTGATTATTATGGTTTTAGCTTAGGTTTAATATTTTATGATTAATCACAATAGAGGTTTACACCTGCAAACCACTATTTGATGTACATAAGGCCATAGCCCTTCAAGGTGCCCAGGATTTCTTTGCAGCCATCTGAAAGCATGTATCACTTTATCTGTGTTTGGAGCTGGAGTATGAGACTGTTGGATCACATCATTTTTTATAGTTGCCCTTATATGTTTTGCTTACAGGAAATAAATACACTGGAAACATTTTCCGGTAGTCTGCAGTATATTAAATGGTAAAAAATACATTGAGTAATCCTGTGAAATGAGTCAAACCTCCGGAGCATTAATGGTCATATCTATTTTGCTACCTTGCCTACTTTTTATGTTTTTTGCCTGTCATTAGTGACGCTGGCCAATACCATACATATACTATCTTGAGTCATATTTATCAACAAGCTGAGGTTTTAACGAAAATACTTGAGTCTGTACAAGAAAACAGGAGCTGCAGGGAAGTGAAGAAAAACAGAACAAACGCTCCATTTTAGAAAAAGTGAAATTGCTTCCGGAGAGAGACCAGCCCAGTGGAGGATATCAGTGAGCTGGAGGATAGGTAGCATACAATCGGCAGCAGAGGCAGCACAAGCCATGTCATGGCTGTCCACCACCCTCCCTGCCTCTCACTTGACGAATGTTTACAGATGGACCTGACAGAGGTAGGTATAGCTATGGTGGCATGAGACTGGATTCTGATTCCCAAGTGCAGTCTCCTCACGTACAGCTATAATGGAGATTGTCTGGAGTGAACCGATTGAAACAATCAATCACCATCTGTGGACCCTCCCCTGTCAACAGCACAGCCAAACAAATCTAACTAATCACATCTCCTGGAGTACGGGATCGCCAGTTCCTTCTGATGCACTCATCTGTGATAACTGTGGAGAGTGTCCACTCTCTCCACTCTCCACAGTTAACACAGTTGGAAAAGCAATACAAAAGAAAAAGAATCACATTCCACACATTCAAATCTACAAATCTTTATGAGAAGATATTTTATCTGTATTCAGTATTTGAGAAATTGCTTTGACATTTTTAAAATTGCTGCAAAGTTTTGTGAATAACTGCAGTGTGCACAGCTTGCTTTGCTTTGTTAGTGCTGTGGTTCTCAGGTATGAGTGAGAAAATGTTTTAATTTCTGCCCCACTGGAACAATGTCAACTATAATTTGGAGGCAACAAAAATGTCATCCTGGAAAATAGTCTCTAGTTTCAATATATATGAAAAATAGAATATGAGAATTCAATGCGGACAGACAATAAGAACACAACATCCTACCAAACAGCATAAGCTATCTCATTACCTGCTTTGCTACCACCTGAGCAGTGCCATGTTATCACATTTTGTACAGATCTGGCTAATCTTCCACTAACTCTGCTGATTGCAACATGGTTTGCTACCCAGTCAATATTAAAAGTTGTTTAATTCGGAGGAATACTACTACACACTGCTTTCTTGGCATTGTGAGCTGTGGATTTAACCAATATGACTGTTATTTTTAGGATGTAAGGAAGCTATGCATTAAATATTCACATTCCATTTGGCAGGGATAACTTGGGCAAACTATTTTCTGTACTCGTCTTAAGTGCCTCCCCGAGGGTAAAAATATGGGTGCAAAGGTCCTGTGAAGTACAGGAGGAAACCTTTTGATATGAGAGCATATGGGAAGTTTGGGCGACAGTGGAGTGGGAGGTAGAGCAGTCATCTACCAACCTCAGGGTTGCTGTTCCAATCCCCGGCTCCTCCCAACACATGTTGATGTGTCTTGAAGTAGGACACTGAACCCCAACACTGTCTTGGTGAGCGTTGGCCAGCTGCATAGAAGCTCCCCCTTCAGTGTTTACGTGTGAATCAACTGTTTTCTACGTCATATATCGATGGGAACAACAGCCCCGTTATTATCTCAGCGATCGCTGCCGCTGCTGCTGAATTATCTGTATTGCTGCTACTGCAGCTAATATTTTTCTATCTCCTTTTGGACATTTTCATCACATGATGACATACGGATCTGCACGTATCTCTCGCGGAGATGCGTCTACTATTGAGCCCTCTTTAGATGCTGTGATGGGTTGCTGTGCGCCGCGTAAAAAGAGACGCGTTGAGAAGCGTACGACTCCAATTGAGTTAAAGCGAGAACATCAGGGAATGCAGGGGTATGTTTACAATATTAAATACGATTCAGGGAATGTTGAGCTAAGTGTGGGTGAATGTATTGATGGAGATGATTGTTCATCATGCAGGCGTTTATCGGTAAAAGATTGGAGACGTGTATGTATGTAGTGTGTGTGTGTGTGTGTGTGTGTGTGGCAGTGCAAATGGGTAAAGAAGAAGCAGTGTAAAGTGCTTTGACTGCCAATAGATAGAGAAGCGCTATATAAGTGCAGAAAAGTTACCATATTAACTATTCAATCAAATAATGCCAATTATAATTCTAATTGACTTGTTTGGGCAGCAAGATTTACTGGGTTTTTTTTTTCATACCCATAACGACCTAAGTTTGTGTAGTAGTGTTTGCTGAACCCCTACGTAAGTCTTATTTGATCTCCTCACGTGTGTTAGAAGTACGTTTGATAAATTTTATTCATGAAAAAGAAATTAGGAAACTGAAATAAGGTTTGAGGGGGTTTACATAATTTCATAGTTGTTATGACTACTGTTTGCTCAGCCCACTTCAGCTCCATTTAGTTATCCATTTATCCATTTAGTAAGCTTTTGGTAAAACCCTGAACGTCTTCCTTCCAGATGGAAGTTTTTCTGAGGTTACAAATATAAAGGACAAATATAAGGAAGGAGACTTTATTTCTGACTTGAATGGAGGCTTTTAAGAGAAAATAAAACAAATGTTGCAACAATATTACTGTACTTATTAATGCTAATCATTCTGATTAAATGAGTAAATATAAAGTAAATACATAAATACAAGTAAATACCAGTGACAGCCTAACAGTAAAGCACTAACTTAAAATCAAAATGAGGATGAATCAATTTTCACCCTTCTCAGTGACATCACAGGACTGTGGCTCAGGAGGTAGAGCCCCAGGGTTGTTAGTTCAATCCCTAGCTCCTCCGGTCACATGTCGAGGTTTCCTTGAGCAAGGCACTGGACTATAACTTAGTTGTTCCCAGCGAGTGAAGGCCAGCTGCATAGCAGCTCCCCCATTGATGTGAGAGTCTGATTGTTAGCAGTGTAAAGCACTTTGGGTACCAATAAGGTAGGAAAGCACCTGGAAAAGGCTCAAACTGGATTCTCAGACATAAAGTGGAACTAAAAGTAGCAGGTGGCTGTATTTCAGTTTTTAAAGCCACAGGATCTGTGGTTCAATTCCCGGTCCCTCCCTGCTATGTGTCAAAGTGACACTGAACCCCAAAGTTGCTCCCAGTGGGTCAGGTGAGCAGGTTGCGTGGCAGCCGAATCAGAAGCATAGATAAAAGCACTATATAAGCAAAGCATTTGCCAAGACTAATGCAGGTAAAATTAACCTTTAACCTTCATTCCCCCTTGAACAGTACTGTAAAACCATAAGGTAGGTAAACTAATCCTCCTTATAAACAGCTTTATGCCGTAGTCAGATTAGAACATAAAGACTTTAACCTGACAGATTTGATGTCACTGTAATTTTTCTAACAGTCAACAGCTTTCAGTTTGTCCCTTCACGAGTGGCCACAGCAGAATGTGTTCCTTGTGTTGATTTGGCGTACATTTTTATGCTGGTTGCCCTTCCTGCTGCAACCGTCCCATCTTATCCAGGCTTGAGACCGCCACTAAGGTGGCTCTTGGTAGCTGGGTGGGTGGGATTCAAATCTGCGGCCTTCTGCATCGCAACCCAATCCTCTACCACTGAGCCACCACACCCTTTGCTTGTCATTTCATGATACACACATTTTTATGGCCAGATTTCATTTACATCCTGTTTGCTTCAGCTTTTGGCAGTTAAGTGAAAGCTGTGTGGAATGATAAGCTCTTCCAACTAAACAAAGAGACCCAACTGAATATTGTTGCACTGTCCACAATATTTGCAGCTGTTGGTATGATTCTTATAGTCACACACAATAGGTTTTGGAATGCATTGCTTCAGTTTGTGCTTATTCTACAGGATATTTACAGAATCTTTCTATTTGTAGGAATATTACATGTGGAAGTTAAATTAAAAAGCAAAAGTAAATTAAGAGTAATGCATTAAATATGGATTGAAGAGGCTCTAATGATTAAAGCATCAAAACTAAATATACCATACTTGTATGGTGCCATACTTTTTGTAATACAAACAAAGACACATTGTGGGACACTTCAACCTAATATGTACATACACACACAATAATCAGTGTTTGTGAAAAAAAGGATTTGGATTCATTTGATTTTAAATGATTAAGCTGAATGATCAAATAGGGATAAATTGTACTTAAGTTCTGACTGGGTCCATAAGTTCGTGGGTTCTGCTGGTAGTAGCAAATGTCAGAGGATGTCACTTATAGCAGTAGGTATGAGCCACTCCACTCCCTGTGGAAGTATTGGTTGGTAGTTTCCAGGTGGCCAGGTTTCACTGGGCCAAATATCCTGTTGTTCAGATATGTTGAGGGCTGTGTTCCATTCAATGGAAGGGCCAGACTGGAACTGCGGAAAGCCAGACAGGAGGCACTCACGGTGGGGGCATCTGCGTCAGTAAACCAAAAGAGTCGACCCATTGCTGCTGAGAACAAGAGGCAGACATTGTGTTTGAGCTATGATGTGAAATGCAGGTACCCAGTTCTTGTTAAATAGAACATAATAGGTTATAGACACAGGTAAGTAGCAGGTTGGGATTTGGAGTGTGCACATAAATGAATGTATGTGTGGTAAACATGTACAATTATATGTAGAAAATATTTTCCTTCTTTCCAGTTTTATAGCAATATGGTTATGTAATTACAATACACATTTTATTTGATGTGCTGTGAATATGTTTGCCAAAGGTGCTGAATATATGTAAAGCTTTCTCACCTTTAATGAAATGAATTATTAAAAAACTACATTAACAGCTGTGTCTGTAATTCTAGCAAACATGGCTGATGAATTGATAGGTTGGTGTTGACATCAATTTATTGTGCAATTAGCTATGGAAACCCATGTTTAAAACAGATATTAATCAACATGTATCCTACCTGGAGCCAAGATTTTACTTACTTATTGCCCACCTTTGCGTGATCATTACCCCACAGTGACAAAAAAAGTAGATGGGTTTTCTGAGGTCCGGATTCATTCACTGGGTCACTTCTAAAGGCAGAGTTTTCATTTGACTCTGACATGGCACCTACATCTGTAAAGAATAGCCCTAGAAGTAAACTGTCTCCATTTATAGGCAGTTTGTCTGATACTCTAAAATTTTTGAGACTTCTCTGTAACCCTTTCCATCTTCATACAAAACAAGTCTTGATCACAGATCTTCTGAGATCTCCTTTTGTGACGCATGGGTCTTAATAGCAAATGCCTGTACACAAAAATATTTAGGGGTGTTATGATTTAAAGTAGTTCTACCCTACACCTCCAATCTAATTTCACTGATAGGACTCCACTACAGTAGATGCTTAAGTGAAAATAAAGGCTCACTACGTACAATACTTAATACTGTTGCCCCTCTGAAAAAGAATGCAGTAAACCACAAGAGGGGATCTCCATGGTATAATCCACAAACCTAAAGCAGGTAACATGAAAGTTAGAAAGGAAGTTGCATTCCACTAATTTAGAAGAATCCCGTTCAGCCTGGAAAAACGGGCGGGTGTATTTCAGTTGGTAATGCAGTCGTCCACAGACCACTGGGTCAGTGGTTCAATCCCAGATCCCGCCTACGTGTTGAAGTGTCCTTGGGCAAGACACTGAACCCCAAGTTGATCCCAGTAGGTCAGATGAGCACCTTGCATGGCAGCCAGACAGGATAATGGTGGCTAATGTAATTCCCTACTTTCAGGATGCCCCAGTAACTCCCTAAAAAGCCTACAATTAATCCAAAATGCTGCAGCAAGAGTGCTGACTGGAACTAGCAAGAGAGATCATATTTCACCTTCACTAGCTTCTCTCCATTGGCTTCCCATAAAATCTAGAATAGAATTTAAAACCCTGCTTCTTGCATATAAAGCTCTAAACAGTCAAGCTCCAACATCTATAAAAGACCACATAGTTACTTATCATCTCAGAAAACCACTTTGTTCTCAGAATGCAGGCCTACTTGTGGTTCCCAGAATTTCTAACGGTAGATGGGAAGCAGAGCCTTTAGCTATCAAGCTCCTCTCCTGTGGAACCAGCTCCCAGTTTAGATTCAATTTCAGAATGCAGACTTAGGGTGACTGTGGAAAAAGAGGTAGGGTGGTCATACACCAATCCCACAGTTGTTTATTCAACCCCCTGTTCCTCTGGTCAAATGTCGAAGTGTCCTTGAGCAAGACCCTGAACCCCAACTTAGTTGCTCCCGGTGAGTATAGGCCAGCTCCATAGTAGCTTCCTTATCGGTGTATGTATGCACGCGTGTGTGTGTCTGTGTGTGTGTCTGTGTCTGTGAAGGGGTGAATGAGAAGCAAGATAAAGCGCTTTGAGTACCATTAGGTAGAAAAGCGCTATATAAGTGCAGAGCATTTAACATTTGCCTACTTGTGGTTTCGAAATTTCCAAAGGTAGAATGGGAGGTAGAGCCTTTAGCTATCAAGCTCCTCTCCTTTGGAACCAGCTCACAGTTCAGATTTGGGAAGCAGACACCCTCTCTACTTTTAAGTCTAGGCTTAAAACCTCCATCTTTGATAAAGCTTATAGTTAGTTATACTTATGTTGCTATAGACTTAGACTGCTGAGGGAACCACCCCCTAATGCTCTGAGCTCCTTTTCTCCTCTTGTCCCTCTCTCCTCTCCTCTCTGTGTATTATTTTTTCTCCCATAGTTGTCTTTGTCCTTCTCTGTCTCTCTGTCTGTCCTTTTCTGTAGGTGTCCCCAGCTTTGGAGCTGTGTATTTTCCATTGCACAGCTACTGGTCCTACCAACCTGCCCAGTGTTTTGTTGTTGCTTTTTGTTGCTTTTTTCTTTTCTCTCTACAATTTCCACTCACCGTAACTGGTCAAGGCAGATGGCTGCCCACCCTGAGCCTGATTCTGCTGGCGGTTTCATCCATTAAAGAGAGTTTTTCCTCTCCATTGTTAACTAGGGCTTGCTCAACAGGAATTTGTTGAGTTTTCTCTATACATCTTTATAGTCTTGACTTTATTCTGTGTCAAGTGCTATGAGATGACTGTGTTGTGAATTGGCACCGCAATAAAGTTGAATTAATTGAATTCAATCAATCAGGTTAATAATTAACAAATTTACAATCTTTCCCTAATCTTAACTAAATCCTGTAAGAGTGTAAACACAATCATAAAAACTTTATTATCACCTTAATCAGATCAATTGGATGTTGTACTGCAAGATCTGATAATTTGGTAGTTAATATATTGTCCGGGTATATTTTTTTAGTGTCAACATCTTTGCGACCTGACAGTTATGTTCTTTTGTTTAGAGTCGTAATGCTAAAAGAAAATGTAATCCAGTTGCAATTAAATTCGCTACAAAAACATATTTGCATTTGCAGTTTGGAAGACAGAGGCTGTGCCCAAAATCCCTCCCTCCTCCCTACACCAAGTAGTTTCCTCGAAAACGAGCAGTCCATTGACATTTTGTCACATTGCGTCATCACTAACAGCTGTTTGAGCCGCACAATGGTATTTTTTTCATCTAAAATAGGGACCAATGCATTGTAGGATTGTTAGCAGGGTACATGCCATTTACTCTACTTTTAGTGTTGCATTATGGACTACTTGTATCTATATAGTTGGTGGATTTACACACTCAACATTCGGACATTGCTACAAAATGGCAAACACACAATATGGTGAGCAAGTAGTGAGTAGGGGATGATTTTGAACACAGGCAGAGAGTCACGTCAGTGAAAATACCTTTACCAAATCTTACTATCGGCAGTTTTAAACCCAAAACTTTAAACCCAAAACCACAACTGTAAACTTAATGGGGATTATCCAGGAATCACCAAGTCAGTGGAGTTTAACCTCTGGAGATCATGATTGAATGTACAAAGAGATGAGATACTTAAGCCTGGACCAAAGTGGTGGAGCAACTTACAGACAGTCTATGGGCTCCACCTAACCTGCCATAATGAGATCTACACAATCCAGAAGCAGTTCTGAAACAGGAAACTCTCTTTTCAAGTTGTCTGTCGGATTTAGAACTCATCCTCAGACTCACAAGAAGGTATTTTAAAAATTGTAGATTCTCCTGCTCCTCGTGCAGTAAGCGTATTGCATCACATCCTGTTTCTGCACACTCTTGGGTTTCTACCGAAGGACTGTTTACTGATTAATTGTAGCTGTTATTTTTACTTAAATAAGTGATTTCTTCACACAATAATTAATACTTGAGTCGTAACATACACTTGTATTACACAAGCACCTGCTTTTGCAAAACATAACCAGCTAAAGTTTACAAATTCCACATTTCACTTATATTAGCTTCGTTAGCTTAGCAGTTATCCATTAGCAATGGCTTCTCTGTCTCCCTCTGTTTCTCCTTCTCTCACTTGCTCGGTGTGTCTCATGTTCAGTTTTCCTCTGCCTCCTTTAGTGATAATGGTTTATGTAATAAGTGTAAGGTTTTTGCAGCTTTGGATGCGAGGCTCACGGAATTGGAAGCACGGCTCCGCACCATGGAAAACAACTCAGCTAGTCAGGCCCCGGTAGCTGGTGCGGGCCGACCTAGCGTAGCCCCTGCTAGCTGTCCCCCGGCAGTTCCCGAGCAGCTGGGAAGCCAGTCCGGCAGGGTGACGGTTCGTAAGAGATCTAATGCTAAACAGACGCCCGAGGTTCACCACCAGTCGGTTCACGTTTCTAATCGATTTTCCCCACTCAGCGACCAACAAAAAACAAAAGTTGAGAAACCAACTCTGGTAATTGGCAGCTCTATAGTCAGAAACGTGAAGTTAGAGACTCCAGCGGCCGTAGTAAAATGCCTTCCTGGGGCCAGAGCGGGCGACGTTGAATCATATTTGAAACTCCTGGCTAAGGATAAACGTAAATACAGTAATATTATTATTCACGTGGGAGTTAATGACGCCCGATTACGCAAATCGGAGGTCACTAAAATTAATGTTGAATCGCTGTGTAACTTTGCCAAAACAATGTCGGACTCCGTAATTTTCTCTGGTCCCCTGCCAAATCTGACCAGTGACGACATGTACACCCGCATGTCTTCATTCAACCGCTGGCTGTCTAGGTGGTGTCCAGCAAACGATGTGGGCTACATAGACAATTGGAAACGTTTTTGGGGAAAACCTAGGCTGATTAGGAGAGATGGCATCCATCCTACTTTAGATGGTGCAGCTTTCTTATCTAGAAATATGGCTGGTTTTATTAGACAACCAAAAGTATGACAATCCAGAGTTGAGCCTAGGATGCAGAGATCCAGTCCTACACGTCTCTCTGCAGTGTCCTTACAACCGTCACCCCCCCACAACTCCCACATACCTATAGAGACTGTGTCTGTTCCCCGACCTAAATTACATAAAGTAAATATGACAACAAGAGCAGTTAATCATAATAACCTAATAAAAGTTAAGACTACTCCTCTTACAGAACAAAACCCTAAAACTATTAAATGTGGATTATTAAATATCAGATCTCTCTCTTCTAAATCTCTGTTAGTAAATGAGTTAATAAGTGATCATCAATTCGATTTATTTTGTCTCACTGAAACTTGGTTGCAGCAGGAAGAATATGTCAGTTTAAATGAGTCATATTAATGATCATGTTCCTAGAAGCACAGGCCGAGGTGGAGGAGTTGCAGCAATCTTCCATTGTAGCTCATCAATAAACCCTAGACCTAAACATAGTTATAACTCATTTGAGAGTCTTACTCTTAGCCTTTCACACGCAAACTGGAAAACTCAAAAACCACTATTATTTGTTATCGTGTACCGTCCTCCAGTCCCTTATTCAGAGTTTTTGATTGAATTTTCTGATTTTCTATCTCATTTAGTGCTTAGTACAGATAAAGTCATTATAGTGGGTGACTTTAACATTCATGTAGATGCTGACAGTAACTGCCTGAGCACTTAGCAGATGGTTAAGTGAAAAAGATATCAACAAATTTAAAGAAATTATTTCCTCATCATTTGCTTCACCATATGTTAATACAATGGAAAGTAGTCTCCTTAATGTTACTCCTGCACAAGTAGATTATCTTGTTGACAATTCTGCAGCCTCACTACGTACAATACTCGATAGTGTTGCCCCTCTGAAAAAGAAGGCAGTAAACCAGCAGAGACGATCTCCATGGTATAGTTCACAAACACGCAACTTAAAACAGGAAACACGAAAGTTAGAAAGGAAGTGGCGTTTCAGAAAGTTTCAGAAAGAATCTCATTTAGCCTGGAAAAATAGTTTAAAAATGTACAAAAAAGCTCTACGTGATGCCAGAACAGCATATTATTCATCATTAATAGAAGAAAACAAGAACAACCCCCGGTTTCTGTTCAGCACTGTAGCCAGGCTGACTAAGAGCCGTAGTTCTGTTGAGCCTAGTTTTCCCTTAACTTTGAGCAGCAATGACTTCATGACTTTATGAATAAATTTGTAGCTATTAGAGAACGAATTCACCAGATCCTCCCCCCAAAAATTACAGATAGATCTTCATGTTCAACAGTGCTAGAGTCATCGATAAGGCCCCAAATCCCTGTTAGACTGCTTTTTACCCATAGATCTCTCTGAGCTAACTTCAATTATTACCTCATCTAAACCAACAACCTGTCTGCTAGATCCTATTCCAACTAAGCTGCTCAAAGAAGCTTTACCCTTAATAGATACATTCATATTAGATATCATCAATCTATCTTTAGAAACAGGCTATGTACCACAGGCCTATAAGGTAGCTGTAATTAAACCACTACTTAAAAAACCCTGTCTTAAACCAGGTGTCTTAGCCAATTACAGACCAAATCTAATCTCCCCTTTATTTCTAAAATCATTGAAAAAGTAGTTGCAAAACAATTATGTGATCACCTTCATAGGAATAATTTGTATGAAGACTTTCAGTCAGGATTTAGAGTTCATCATAGTACAGAAACAGCACTGGTAAAAGTCACCAACGATCTTCTCATGGCCTCAGATATTGGACTCATCTCTATACTTGTTCTGTAAGATCTTAGTGCTGCATTTGATACCATTGATCATAACATTTTATTACAGAGACTGGAACATGAAATTGGAATTACAGGAACTGTACTAGGTTGGTTTAAATCTTATCTATCGGATAGATTTCAATTTGTTCATGTTAATGATGAATCCTCCATGCACACAAAGGTTAGCTATGGAGTTCCACAAGGCTCTGTGTTAGGACCAATACTTTTTACTTTATATATGTCTCCTTTAGGCAACATTATTAGAAAACACTCCATAAATTTCCACTGTTATGCTGATGATACCCAGCTATATTTATCTATGGAACCAGATGAAAATAATCAGTTAATAAAGCTTCAAGCCTACAAGACATAAAGTCCTGGATGTCCCACAATTTTTTACTTTTAAACTCACACAAAACTGAAGTCATAGTATTTGGGCCCAAAAATCTCAGAGATATGATGTCCAACCATATTGTTACACTAGATGGCATAAGTCTGGCCTCCAGTACTACTGCAAGGAACCTTGGAGTTATTTTTGATCAGGATCTATCCTTTAACTCACATATAAAACAAATCTCTAGAACAGCCTTCTTCCACCTACGGAACATTGCCAAAATTAGGAGCATCCTGTCTCAAAGTGATGCCGAAAAACTGGTCCATGCATTTGTTACCTCTAGGTTGGACACTGTAATTCCCTACTTTCAGGATGCCCCAGTAACTCCCTAAAGAGCCTGCAATTAATCCAAAATACTGCAGCAAGAGTGCTGACTGGAACTAGCAAGAGAGATCATATTTCACCTTCACTAGCTTCTCTCCATTGGCTTCCCATTAAATCTAGAATAGAATTTAAAACTATTCTTACATTTAAAGCTCTGAATGGTCAGGCTTCATCATATATAGAAGACCTCATAGCACCATATCATCCCAGTTGACCACTTTGTTCTCAGAATGCAGGCCTACTTGTGGTTCCCAGAATTTCCAAAAGTAGAATGGGAGGTAGAGCCTTTAGCTATCAAGCTCCTCTCCTGTGGAACCAGCTTCCAGTTCAGATTCGGGAAGCAGACACCCTCTCTACTTTTAAGTCTAGGCTTAAAACCTTCCTCTTTAACAAAGCTTATAGTTAGTTATAGTTATACTGCTATAGACTTAGACTGCTGGGGGACCCATCCCCCCAATGCACTGAGCCCCTTTCCTCCTCTTGACCCTCTTTCCTCTCCTCTCACCATGCAATTGTCACCACTGTATGTTATTAACTCTGTGTGTTCTCTCCCGTAGTTGTCTCTGTCCTCCTCTGTCCCCCTCTCTCTGTCCCTTTCTGCAGGTGTCCCCGGCTTTGAAGCTGTGTGTCTTCAAGCATGCAGCTACTGGTCCTACCAATCTGCCCGATGTTTTGTTGTTGCTTTTTGCTCTGTTCTTTTCTCTCTCCCCTTTCCACTCACCCCAACCGATCGAGGCAGATGGCCGTCCACCCTGAGCCTGGTTCTGGTAGAGGTTTCTTCCGTTAAAGGGAGTTTTTCCTCTCCACTGTTGCCTATGGCTTGCTCCAGGGGGAATTGTTGGGTTCTCTCTATACATCTTTATAATCTTGACTTTATTCTGTAAAGTGCCCTGAGATGACTTTGTTGTGAATTGGCGCTATATAAATAAAGTTGAATTGAATTGAAATTGGATTATTTAACAAGTGGAAATGTGACTTTGTGGCATACATGAGATTTTGAAAGGACAAATATAAACTTGGCGGTTGCTTACTGACTATATCTTCTATTTTGTACTGTTACTGTTACCTGTGGAAAGAGCTGAGGAGGCCCAACTGTCAGCTGTGGGGGGGATATGAGGAACGGCACTGTGGCAGAAGGCTACTGACGATCTGTAAGAGACTGACACTATTAGATGCACCACACAAAGCACACATATACACTGCATCTTGTACTTAAGATAAAGGCTAAAGGAAATCAAGGCCAGAACACTTACCCAAAAAGGAGGCTAAGGTTGAAATAATGAGATTAGGTTCTTTTTGAGACATTGTTCTGTAGATATACTGTCTACTGCATATACCTTGACTACAAATGGGAATTATGGAAATTTATTTTCCTCTTGTGTAGGAGAGTCAAGATCAACCACCCAATCACAAAAAATAAAACAGTGTATTAATTCACATATGTTTATGATACATAAGAACATAACACTGTACAGTTAAAGCTTTAACATACTTGCTATGTGCACCTGCATATAAAGTGTTCGCAAAGCAAACTGGTTTGGAACTTACCCAGTGATATGATATTTAACAGTCTGGATGTTTGAATAGCAGGCCATTACCTCAAAGGTACTACTTGCACTTTCCAGGACATAAGTTCTAGCATGATCAAGTAAGATTTGGTCTTCAAACAATACAAGTGGGATCCTTACTGTTTATTAAGGTGATGCTCTAACAACATAGTGGAGTTTTAGCTAGACAGACATTTCAGACAAATTCACTTTTTCTGGTTAAGGTTATTGCATCCGTTTAAAGTTGGTGTTCTCATTCCTCACTCTTGCCAGTGCTGCTGATGAGTTTTAGAAATAGCCACAACTAAAATTCAACCATCAGGATTGGATTGGATTTGCACAGAATATTACACAAAAAAACTAAACAAAATAAAACAATATTTTTCTGAGCGTATAGACACTGCTGTTGAAAAAGGCCTCAGTAGGCTGTAGTTCTGAATTTTAAGTAATTTGTTTTGCTTTGTTTTATTTTGACTGAGCATCTGAGGAGATTCTAATTCATCCAGGTCACGATTATTCTGTTCAGTGGCGAGTGAACTTGGTTTATAGTCCTTTCAGACATTTCACCTCTCATCCAAAAGACTTTTACAGTCCTGACTGAATTATTTTGTAATTCAGTCAGTAAACAACTATTTCTTAAACACATGATGCAAAAAGGAGACCCAGCTCCTCCCGACAAGATTCAGCAGTCCATCTGCACCTAAAAGACAAGGGTCACTCCTTTAAAGACAGCAACGTATGAAAGGGAGGACTGTTATTTTTAAAGGTGTTCAAAAGTAAATGTATCAAAAGTAATATGTCAGACAGGAAGGACCTTTTCTCAACATAGTAGGTGAACACCTTTTGGCACCACTTATAAAACACTTACACATTTTGAGTGTGAATGACTGTGGAGCTGCCTTAGGAATGATGAACTGCATTGTGTCTCTAACAATACACATGAAAGTGGTGCAGGACAACAACCTCCAGGGACCATCAAAGGGACAACAATTTAAAGACTCTAATGTTTATAGGCCTGCCTCTCCATGCCAGCTGAATTACAAGCAAGTCCAGTTGCTACTGAACAGTATTTCTTGAATCTGAAGATTTTTTTATTGCTTTTTCTTGGCCTCTTGAAGAGAACCACTGCAACCTTCCTTTTCCTTTTCCATAAAAATTCTACATCTCCAAATCCAAATGTCACAAAAAATGTAAATGTTTGTACACATGTATAATGTAGATGTATATTTGAAGAATATGGTATAATATGATGCTTTTTGGCAGCTTTGGAGAGGCCAAACCTCAACAGAACACCAAAAAATAATTTACTATAAACACATTTTGTTCCCTGTGTGGTTGCCACAGGCTTGATGTGAGTAAGTCTCTGGGTTAGTGCAGCTGTTTTTTAATTCTTAAATATATGACTGTCAGCTGAAGAGCAAACAAACAACTTGCCATGGTTGGTAATGCGATATTCATGTATACTGCTGTGTTTCATCTGCTATCCCACTGGCACTATGAAAAACTGTTGTTTTGATTTTGGATTGTGCCGCTACCGTGGAATCCACTTACTTACAGTGTGCTCCCATTATCGCTGAAAACTTCCAAAACTTCCAGGGGGGCTTTACAAAACAATGCCAGCTTAGCTACAGTGCTAATAGCAGTAGCTAGCTACATTTCAGAGAGTCAAACTGTGTATTCAACAGTCCTTGTAACTGTATGAATGCTGAATGCTAATTTTTTGCCAATTACCTAGGCTGTCTATTACTAAAGGAATATCACATAAATGATCGGGCCTTGCCGGCACTATTTGTTCAAAATAATGTGAATGTACCTTAAACATGTTTTCAAAGACCAGATATGTGTTGCTTTAGGACATGTCTGTATAGCAAATCACCTTGTATTCCACTGTAATGTAGCCTGTTCAAAAACACCTAGTTGGCTGAACAAATACGTTTTTTACAGTATTTCTCTCTAAATGCCCACTTTATTAAACTCATAATGTTCAGCCATTTCATCAGTTCCACGTGATGGCTTGCAATGTTAGTTAACAGATGAAACAGCAGGTAAGCAATCAAATTCAACATTTGGTTGTTGTATGGAATCTTTTAGTGGGCACTATCTGAGAGAAAGGCCACAGACATAATTCTGAAACAGCATATAAGTGAACTGATATTCCAGCAGGTGTACCATGGGGCAGAAAACAACATTTGACAGACTTAACACCTTTCTTTGTTTAAAATTCAGCAACGTGTAATTTAGCATATGTTTATTAAAGGGCAGGGACATGTTTGTCAGTGAGGGACTGCATGAGTTGTGTACAGTGGGGGATGTCACAGAGAGGAGATCACACTGGGTTCCTTTTACCTCAGCCAACATACAGATTACACCCACAGGAGACTGTTATATTTCTTCATTTTGAGCCCACTTTTAATGCATAATGGAAACGAATGTGGATTTTTTAGGACATAGTAGTTAAGCTAAGTGATAATAATTTCCCACACCACTGATGTTTTGGTTTAAACTTGATGCCTCTGTCTCTTTGTGACTTCATTAGTCTAGAATTCCCTGGAGACTTGAGGACATCGTATTTCCTAAAGCACCACCCAAGCACATTCAGCTTCATTCTGGCCCCGTAATTAATTACAATATTTAGATCTGATGGTCATATTAACTATTTTATCTCCTGCAAATGACACTTGTGTTCTCCATTATGACATAATCATGGTTGAATGGGAAAGTCTTGCTTACATTTTAAGAGATCCAAAATGTTTTTTTTATACATCTTCCTTTTGATTTAATTTATGAGATCTTTAATCATCTTTTAAAAAACGAACAGCATGTTGGGGTTTTGTTTTGTTTTTTGTATAAACTTCTTACTAGTTAGCATATGGGGGTATGACCTCCCTATTTTGACAGGGAGCCAAAGTGGAAAACATTAACGTTGTTTCTCAAAAACTACACCATCAGCTGATCACTCATATATTATCACAGAACCTATTTAACACCTTGCAAGCTGCATATTATGTGTAAACACAATGCACATTTTACTCTTTGTTCTACAAAGCTTCCTTACATGTGCATTCAAATGATTTAGGACTGCCTGCCACTTTTGGTAGTAGTAACACATCTGGCCATACCTGTTTTGCTCAACAGCTGCTGAGAGGATGGTAGCAGCTGGTTGGAAAGCCTTCTCAGTTTCTGTCTTTTATGGAAGTTGTTATTGATGCGTGGTGTGTGTTGTGTTTTTTACTCTGCACGGCCTACTTCAGTGGGTCAATGCACCCGCCTTGGCCCTCCAGTTTGTGTCCCCTCCATGTATAGTTTGTAATCCTTTTGTTTTTTCTTTTATCCTGCTGGCTATTTTTGTTTGAAATGTTAATAAAATTTTGATCTACAAACTGCTGCTCTATGATGGAAATGCCTGAGAAATGTGTGGTGTGACGATGCTAGGTCAGCAGTAAGCAGTCAAATTTTATAATGTGTGGGCATATCACTGGGTCATGAGAATGGATCAGCTTGAATCCGAACTATAACAGTGGTAAAAATTGGGTAGGGACATAATGTAAGGTAGGAAAAAGTCAATCTGTGGGCCCATGAAAGCAAAGATAGCTTATAAAGCAGCCAATCAGAAAAAAAAAAGAAATGAATGTGCCTGTCAAATGAGTTTTTGCCCCATGTTGCATATTGAAAATCTTGTGTTTTAGGCATGAGGTTGTATCCATTTACAGTATTAGACAAGAGTCCATAGTCAAACAGTGATATCCTCATTGAATACATAAAGAAAGTAAATAGAAGAGTGACAATTATTAGTTCCAGTAATAGAAAGAATACAACAAAAGAGAGTACACTGCAGTAAAGTTGAAAGTGAAGTCTTTGCCAAGTCTGTATTTTGGAGAGCAACCTCACAAAAAATACTTCCGGCCATTTATTGTCAGAACTGGGCTATTATGCACCCAACAGAAAGTAAGCAAAAAAGGAAATACAGAATAAGACAAAAAGACTGCATTTTGGAACTGCATTTATATTATAAAAAAAAAAAAAAAAAAAAAAAAAAAAGTATGTCCAGACAAAAGATGATCAGCCAGAGCAGGTATTTGTTATTAGGCTACACTGTGTACAGTAGACCTGTATATTAGCTTCTGTAATGCACACACAGGCACAAAGAATACGGTACCATGTTTGCTGAGATGATGTCAGACATGTTAAAATTACATCCCAAATCTTGACTGCTGACAGTTCACATCAAATGAGCACATCATATATTGGTCTAGTTTGCGACTAACCACATACTGTATATTGGGTGGTTGCTGCTTAGCATGAAGTTCTGAAAAATACAAGTGTCTTCTTTTTCCTTTCGTCTGTTCCCTTTCAGGAGTCGCCACAGTGAATCATGTGCCTCCATCTAACTCTGTCCTCTGCATCCTCTTCTCTCACACCAACTAACTTCATGTCCTCTCTCACTACATCCATAAACCTCCTCTTTGGTCTTCATCTAGACCTCCTGCCTGGCAGCTCCAACCTCAGCATCCTTCTACCGATATATTCACAGTTTCTCCTCTGAACTTGTCCAAACCACCTCAATCTGGCCTCTCTGACTTTATCTCCAACACATCTAACATGAGCTGTCCCTCTGATGTCCTCATTCCTGATCCTGTCCATCCTCGTCACTCCCAAAGAGAACCTCAACATCTTAAGCTCTGCTACCTCCAGCTCTCCCTCCTGTCTTTTCATCAGTGCCACTGTCTCTAAGCCGAACAACATCTCTGGTCTCACCACCGTCTTGAACACCTTTCCTTTCATTCTTGCTGAAACACTTTTATCACACAACAAACCTGACACTTTTCTTCACCCGTTCCAACATGCTTGCACTTGCCTCTTCACCTCTTTTCCACACTCACCGTTGCTCTGAAACGTTGACCCTAAGTACTTAAAGTCCTGCACCTTCTTCACCTCTGCTCCCTGTAACCTCACCGTTCTACCTGGGTCCCTCTCATTCACACACATGTATTCTGTCTTACTGCGGCTAAGCTTCATTCCTCTGTTTTCCAGAGCAGACCTCCACCTCTCTAGATTTTCCTCCACCTGCTCTCTGCTCTCACTACAAATCACAATGTGATCTGCAAACGTCATAGTCCACGAAGATTCCTATCTAACCTCATCTGTCAGCCTGTCCATCACCAGAGCAAACAGGAAGGGGCTCAGAGCTGATCCTTGATGCAGACCCACCTCCACCTTGAACTCCTCTGTCACACCTACAGCACATCTAACCATGGTCATACAGCTTTCATACATGTCCTGCACCCCTCTAACATACTTCTCTGCCGCTCCAGACGTCCTCACAGCTCCTCTCTCGGCACCTGTCCTATGCTTTCTCTAAATCTACAAAGACACAATGCAACTCCCCCTGACCTTCTCTGTACTTCTCCATCAGCATCCACAAAGCAAATACTGCATCTGTTGTACTCTTTCTAGGCATGAAACCATATTGCTGCTCACAAATATTCACCTTTGCCCTTAGCCGAGCTTCCACTACTCTTTCCCACAACTTCATTGTGTGGCTCATCCGCTTTATGTAGTTTCCACAGCTCTGCAAATCTCCGTTGTTATTAAAAATTGATACCAGTACACTTCTCCTCCAGTCCTCAGCATCCTCTTACTCTCCAAGATCTTGTTAAACAAACTAGTCAGAAACTCTACTGCCACCTCTCTTAGTCACTTCCATACCTCCATAGGTTTGTCATCAGGACCAACTGCCTTTCCACTCTTCATCCTATTCAACATCCTCCTCACTTCACTCTTACTAATCTTTGCTACTTCCTGCTTCACACCAGTCACCTCTTCTACTCTTCCTTCCCTTTCATTTTCCTCATTCATCAATTACTCCTTCCATCTTCCCATCACACTCCTGACATCTGTCTATACATTTCTATCCTTATCTTTAATCACAACAACCAGCTGCACATCCTTCCCATCTCTATCTCTTTGTCTGGCCAACCTGTACAAATCCTCCTTAGTGTCCAACCTAGCATACAATTTCTCATATGCTCTTTGTTTGGCCTTTGCCACATCTACCTTCACCTCACACTGCATCTCCCTGTACTTTTGTCTAATCTCTTCAGTCCTCTCAGTGTCCCACTTCTTCTTAGCTAACCTCTTTCTCTGTATACACTCCTGAACTTCCTCGTTCCACGACCAAGTCTCCTTGTCCACTTTCCTCTTTCCAGATGACACACAGAGTACCCTCCTACCTGTCTCCTTGATCACATTAGCTGTAGTGGTCCAGTCATCGGGAAGCACCCAATTAGTGTCATAAGTGTCATTCCCTAACTTTGAGTAATAGAAACATTTTTAAGCTGCTGTATTTCCTTGAATAGTGTCTATATTGAATCTGTAGCTACTGTTAATCCGGCTAATACTATTGTAGAAGTTCTAAGAAAGCAGAAGTTGTGTTAACTGGAAGATATCGGGGGCAATTGGTTAGTCTCAGAAGAAAACATGATTTCAGTCGTATTGTTTCACATTTTTCTCTGAGTCACAAGAAATCCAAAGCTAACATTTAGCCATCCGGGTTATTCACCTGATTTTCTATTTCAACTGGAGCACACACAAGATAAGCTAAATTAGATGCAAGAGGAAAGTATCTTCTACATGTGAACAGGTTGATAATATAGTGTTACAAAGTGTTCAGCAAGTGGAATCTAATTTATTTTCCTTTGACATTAGTTATGATGGCTACTCCAGACATATAGATATTGCGTCTGATTTTGTTCTGATTCTGACAAAAATGGGAACATTGATTTGACTGAAATCTTTTTATTCAAAGCACTGTCTTGATGCTAACTAGTTGCCAAATATCAACCATTTAATGCAGATTATCATTTCCCAGAAACTCTCAAATGAATACAGTAATAGCAGAATCGGCACTAGCTAAAGAGTTAGAGTACATAGAAATACATCCATCCTAAATGGGACGATACAGCACATAAAAAAAATTAAGTTAACACTTAGAGATATGAGAAACAGTTGTCTACCATTTGGCATAAACATCTACAGAAGAAAATTAATAAATTAAATTTAAAATTGTTGCCAAGTCATCATGCCAGGATGCAATTCTCCCCTTGCATCCAATGTCTATGCTAAGCTAAGCTACCCACACACCAGACTTCTCTGTACCAGACACCTAGGTGAAACTGATCAATGTTTTCTATGTTAGAAAAGATGAACATAGGTAAGATGCATATCAAGCATATTTCTTAAAATTTAAGACTAGTCTTAATTGGGAAAGCTCTTCTCCCTGAAATGACTACAAGCATCAGCTTGTAGTCATTCTGGTTTGGTTGTTGACTCTTTTAAGGTTGAATGAAGGTTTTTTTTTTATCCCTGAGTTATGAGCATTACCATGAACAAACCTTCATATAACCTGAATACAATCATTTGTGTAACAGAAAGAACCTTTGCAATTTGCCTCAGAGGGTCAAGAGGGTGCTACATTGATAATGTAGCAGTTTAACCAAAGTCGGCCATGATGGTGAGTCAGAACAGTTTTTTTTATGCACTTCCCAGTAAAAGCACTGAGTCTATCCCAATACCCACACTTGCAGTATGCACTTCAGTGTGCACTCAAACTTAGAGGTACCGTGGTAGACAAGTATGTCCCATGTCACATAAACATACCAACACGCAGTGCATTTAACCCACACTTGATGCACACTTGTCCTAACATTGCTTCAAAGCAGAATTCAAAGTGGATCCTACAATTCACCACAGTCTATCATGCCACACCCATCCAGTTGTACAGTACAAGCTGACATTAAGACAATAATAATCAACAGACATAAGGAACTTGATGTTAATGATGTGGGATTCAGCATTATATTATTATTCATGTAGACAGTACAAAGTCATGGCAAAATGTAACATGTGACGGGCACTGTGGGAATCACACGCACGCAAGTGAGGCCCTTATGTACTTATGCACACCAAGAGTGTGTATTGGGATAGAGCCACTAACTGATAGTTATTTGATTGTACTTTCTTTGAAGCACCTATTTGTTTTGTAGAAATACCCTAGAATTTATTTAATTCTAAGAATATACATGGCATAATCTTTTAAACAAATGCAAATATTTAATTACGTCAAGTTATCAACGTCTGTCTAAATGGCCATTTTTTTTGTAGGTAATAGTAACCGTGACAGTAAAAGTAAAATGAAAAAAAAGACCAATTTCCATTGTGGCCATAGTGTTCGGGGACCAAAAAGGAGAATTTACAAATTATTGAGATTCATAGTCTCTTAGAAAAGGTTCATACTGTATTTGAATTTGTGTTCAGCGTAAAACAACCTCTCTACTAACTAATCCACAGTGCTGTATCTGAAACAATATGTAATAAGTGATGTGTTGGGGAATTTGGCTAGTGTGTCATAGTGTGTTAGTTACTTTACCAGTGCTTTCAATACTTACTCTACTTGAGGTAGGTCCAGATAAAAGATGAGGGAAAAGGCAACTCAGACTACTGAGACACACCTCAGAGCTAACTGCAAGTCATACTGCTTTCACAAATGCCTAAACTAGATTATGTGATTTAGCTGATCCTACCCGGTTAAATGCCACATTTCTGTGCTCTCCTTCTCCCTACCTCTTTCCTAGCTGTTTTCTATACACCTATTTTATTTTATTTTATCATTTACTCACATGGACAAATGACATTTACAGTATAGGAGCATCCAAATTTGAACATGCATAGCTGTGTACATGGCTGTATACACACAAAGCACGGGGTGGTGCTAGAGGTAAACAAAAATTGGAAAGACTGAGCTGATGATGGCAACCAGCCTTAACAAGAAATGAAGAATGGTCAATGAGATGCAACAGATTCCTTTTAGAGATCAACAGCCACTATCACTAAATATCCACTGCAAACCAGTGACTCATTTGTCACTCCTCATACAGAGCTGTCTCATTATACAAGCTGCATGTGATTCTCTCTACAATTATAGAACAAAATCAATGCTGAAAATGAAAAAGGCGTGAATATGCATCAAACAGAATTCTTGACTCCACTTACACCCGTTCTTGAGGGACCTGCAGCAATTTTCACAATTTTCAACAACATTGTTGTACACACTAGTTTGAATCATACTGAATCTTTAAGCATCCAGGTACCTCATTACCAGAGGAAATTGCTTTACTAAAATATATCTGGTTTACAATGTTTGCATAAGGAGAATGTCAGACTGATTACTATTTAAAGTTTGGATATTGCACTGAAATTTTTATGGCCTTCATCTGAACCACTGAAAGTGTCATCAATTGTCCAGCCAATGTCTGAATGTCTCTTTGTTTTAATCACTTCATGAATGTGTGGTCTCAACCTGAAGAACCTAAAGGCTGAAAACACCAATAAAAAAGTCTTTTTAGTGCCTTCCTGTGGACCAATCATCAGTCTCAGAATAAAAGGATGCCACAGCCGCTTGTGCTCCTTATATTAAATCCCTGAGCAAGTCACTGAACATTCAGAACCCATTAGCCAAGGCTTAGGCACAGGAAAACCGGGACTAGGAAAATGGAAACCACACTGTCCTCCTCTCTGTGAGCCCCCACTCTCTCAGGACACGGATAGAACAGGATGTTGGGAGCTGCAGATTGCGTTTCAATGAGGAGCCTGGTAGAAAAGCCTGAAAAATGGCTATAGTAAAGTATTTATAGCGTGGTGTCACTGCCGGGGCTGGTAAGAACTGTAGTATCTGGGGTACAGTGGCATATAGTGGGTGGAGTGGCTGTAGGAGGTGGAGGTGCCAGTATTAAGGTATGAGCTATAGGGGGTAAAAGCAGGAGAAGAGCTGTAGTAGGTAGAAGAATAACTGTGGGGAGAGGAAGAAGCAGAGTGGGAGGATGAGTAGAGGGAGGATGAGGAAGGAGTATAGAGAACAGAAGAGCGTGTCAGGCTAGAAAGGGGCCGAGTTCGGGGTAAGGGGCTCCACGTAGAGCGTCTGAGACCCAAATTAGGGGATTGGTAGGGAGAGGAGGGGACTGATCCTAGCTGGTTGGGCCTGGTGGTAGTCGTGGTGGTGGGTGGAGGAGAGGTGCGTGTGTCTGGGGTGTACTGCCTGGAGAGGACCGAGCTTTGAGGACGAGCAGGGGAGATGTTGACACTGAAACTGTGGGAATCAACAACAAATGCCTGAACCCCGAGTGTCCACTGGGAATGAGGCAGCCTCAGAGGGGTTGAGGGTGTTGTCCGTGCTGAAGGAGAAGAACGGGTCTCCAGAGATGGTGGGCTTTCTTGCACCGAAGAGGTACCTAATGAGGCAAACATGGGTGATGATGGACTGCAAGGTGTTATGTGTGTAGTGGAGGAGCTGAGAGGTGAAGCTAGAGCTGCAGCTGGTGCACTGACCATGGAAGGGTTAAGGGGAGAAGTGGAATCATCAGGAAGAATTGACGTTGGACTAGTAAGGCCAGTTGAAGTGAGGCTGCCAGGAGCCATATCTGAAGTGGAACCTTGGGTGAGGTTGGAGGCCGAAGCCGAGGCAGGCAGACTTACTTTAGGGGTGCTGGTCTTCCCACGGCTCAGCCTGCCCCCACGAGTGCGGTGAGTCTGCTCTTGATCAAAGGCCAAATCTTCCAGGCGTTGGGTGAGGGCCAGTTTCTGCTGGATGGCCATCCGCAGGAGGGAGTTCAAAGTCTTCTTTTCATCCTCAGCTGCAGCCAGCTGCCTCTGCATCTCATCCAACTGTGTCACATACTCATCACACCTGAATAAAAATCAAAATGAAAGAGTGATGGGCAGATCAAGAAATAATTTCTTGCAGATGAGTGGGTTGATAACACTGTCTGCGCAGTAAATGTTAAGCTACCACCAGTCACAGCTAGCAACCAAAGGCTACGAGCAACTAGAGTGACTCAGACAATTTCTCACTCAACTGTAAATGTAAATGTGTTTATCTGAATATAACAAAATAATGCAACATAAATGCTGTATGAGTTTGTTAAGAACTGCTCTGTGGCTTCATTACTGCAACCACTAGATCTGTCATTGTGAAGAAAACTCTGAGCAGTGATGTTTTGTTTGTTTTATCTTGTCTCTGACCTGGTAGCAAACATGGCGCGCAGAGAGGAAAAAGTGGCTGCATCCTCTTTCAGGGCCTTGAGCTCATTCCTCAGCTTCATCATGGTGTCAGTCACCATGAACTTCTCAGCCTCATACTTACTCTTAAGGTTGGCCAGAGCCACCTCTGCTGTCTGGGAAAAAATAGGTTAGAAATTCTCTCAATAAATATAGGTAACAGTAACATCTGCATTGAATCACTAATGCACAACTACCTTAGTGAGAAACTTACTTGGTAAATTGATGCATGTTCATGATCATGTACTCAAGAATTCAACCCATGACAAGGATCAGATATCCTCGGTGGTAGGGTAAGAGATAGGGTAGCATTTTATGTTTACTATAGGGTTGTCTTAGCTGTTGGATTAGTGTTGAGTTGAAGCACCCCCTGCTGGATGTTGCTGTTCTGTTCAGCACAATAGGTAGTGGTCTGTGTGTCACCACAAGATGTTATAGTGGAGGTCTATACTTGTATACTTGTTGTGTCTGTTGTGACTGACAGCACTATGAATTGAGTAAACTAACTGCTAATTCAGTAGTAATGGTTCTCAATTTAAGACTTATTTATCTTATTTGGACATAACAGCATAGCTGACTTCTTACAAGCCGTTTTTTCAATATATCATTGCATTCATCACATTGATTTCTATCATTTATTACCATATTCTGATTGGTTGGTTTGGAGACATGGGTCATAGCAGACTGAACCAGTGAGAACTTGGTGGACCAATAAATAACTTTTGATTGATAACAGAAAATTTATGGAAATTCTTTGGCTATAATGCCCATATTTGGAATTCTTCTCAGCAATTATATCACCCTACCCCATTTGGATGCTGAATCAACAGCCATACCCAAAACACTGCCACTGTACGTGCATTACATAATCTAAAATATTGTTAAACTTGCATGCCTGCCCTCTCACCTGTTTGTTGGCCTTGAGCACCAGTCGGAGGGTGGCTATCTGCTCTCTCTTGGTGCTGAGCAAAGACTTGAGCTTCAAGATCTCCTCCATGCAGATCTCTTTGTCCTTGTCCAGTAGAGGGGCCAGTTCCCTGGCTGCAGCTCTCTGTCTAGACAGCTGCAGAGACCTGTCCACTGCCCGCTGCAGGTGCTTCACCTAGGGGATGAGTAAGGTTGTAGACAAGAGAAGATTATAAGACAAAGAGTGGTGCAATTAGCAGTCTTAGCAGTGCTTTGGAGGGAAATAGAGAAGGAAGAGAGAAAAAGAAGGTTTGAAGAGATTGTTAGTACAAAAGATAGATGATGAGGATTTCTGCCAAATAGATACATTTTATCTGTGGTGTAGAAGGGCGGAGAAGTTAACAGCAGTAAAGGGAAGGAAAACACAACCTAAAAATAAGGGTTAAGATATGAAAACACCAAATCTTCATAGAGGGGTCACATCTTAGGACAGCGTAGAGATCAAGGGATGGAGATTAGAGAGGGAGGATATGTAGAAATAAAACTGGAGGATGTTTTATAGATGTAGAGCCTGGAGGTGAAGGTGAATGAGAGAAGGACAAGGCTATCTGAAAAAAAGGTTTGTGGTGGCTGAAAACAAGAAAGTTGAAGACAAGAGAGGGACATGACCAATGTGTCCTACCTGTTCTCTGATGATGGCATTAAGGTTGTAGATATTCATGGGTTCCCTGCGCAGCTCGCCAGCTGGCTCCAGGGCAGGCGATGAAGATGATGAGGATGATGATGAGGCACTGATGCTGGGCGAGCGGGTTGGAGGTGTGCACGGTGGCAAACTCTGCTCAGTTGTTACATGGAGACCCTCCCGGTCCCCTTCTTTTTCTTCACCCCGTCTCTCCTCAGACAGGGGCTCTTTGGATGGAGACTCTGAAGGGCTCCGTGACTCCCCAGAAGTTGAGGTTGTTGATGTGACAGTGACCAGCCGTCTAGCGAGGCGTGGTGTGAGAAGAACTTTACTATTGTCTAAAGACATGGCTTTGAGACTGGCACTTAGGCCCCTGAGCCCTCGGCCTTGTCTAGGAAAAGAAATAGTTAACATGTTGGTGGGTTTCGGCAGCACAGGGAGCAATTTTTTTCCAATGGTAGCCTGAAAACCTATGTTGCCACACTTTGATTTAATAAAGTGCTGTGTCTTTCCCAAAATTTTCCTGAAACACCTGTGAATTAAAAATGCCTTGCAATATAATAAAGTCCTAAGGCAATGTGGCTGTAGACGAGGAGCATTAAACATTATCATCAGTAAGCACACTTTGTTGGAATCCAGCTGACTGGATTCTGGAGTACCCATTGCAAAAGACTGGGCCAGCTTAGTACTTTGACATTAAGACTAAGGTAGCAATTGAGGATTGCCTATTCAGTTTTTGTTTTATGAAAATACGACATGCATTAATAAAAATAAAAATTCAGATCAGAATAATCCTGAGAGCTCTGGATCTATCTAACTGAAAATGTGTGGTTTAAACTAAATATAGATGGTTGATTGTCAAATTGGGCCACAGTCACTGTGTGGATTTAGGAAGAGAGTGACAATATCTCTATTGACCCGTTAAGGACAGTTTCCCAAAATTAATGGACCATGGAAACGTCAATCAGTTCCAAACATTTGCAGCTAGCAGTCGTGGCACTACAGAGTTCGGGGTTTTCAAAACATTTTTCTAAAATAAGAAGTTGAATCAGCTGGAGATTATAACATTTATTTCAATTGTTACTCAGCAACTGAAAGCAAGAATAATGTTTTTACTGAATTATAATTATTACTAATTAATTAAATTATCGATTAAATAGTTTTCACTGAGAAATTATAGAACCATTCCAACAGTGTATATACACTGTAGTTTAATTAATATAAAAACTATTGGAAGCTACATGAGTCATGTGACCTGCTGTGGGTCTTGCTGTCACAATTCTTCTATCTCCAGGACTCTGCAGTAACTTTGAGAAATGTATGAACAATATTGACCAAAAACACATCAGACCTGTAGTAGTCCAGCATGACACGATTGGGCGTCTCATTGTTGCACAAACAGACGTGATGGTAGAGCTGGGCGAGCTCCTCACTTAGTGTCACTAGTTCATCCTGGGCTGTGTTTAATGCCCCCCGACTTTCACTGGCTGCTGTCTGAGCTGCCTGCAACTCCAATTCCAGGCCAGAGATCTGAGACAAGAAGATAGAAAAAGAAATGCTTTATCTCTTAATGGCCATTTTTTCAGGCAGATATTATTAGTATACCATCGTTACCTTCTTATGGCCTTCCCTGCAGCTCTTCTCCAAAGAGGCAACCTGCATCTCCAACTTCTGAAGCTCATTGTCCTGCCTTGGCTTCTCCTCCGCTGCTCCCTCCCCCCACTGAACCAGCCTTTCACGAAGGGCTTTCACCTCTGCCTTTAGCTCCACTACTTCTGTCACAGCCACGCGATACTTGCACTGCAGGATCTCCAGGCCTGGTGTTTGGTATGAAAATACCTGACTTTTGTTCAGTGTCTCACTCTTTACCTTAGTTCCTCCTTGTTCTTCAGCTTCCTCCTCACCTCTGTCCAGCTCCATTAGAGCCTCAGGTTTGGATTGAGAGGAGAGGCTGCTGTGTTCTCCCTGGGTGAGTTGGGCCCTTCGATGCAGGCGGCGCAGGGCAGTGACTTTCTCGCTGAGGCGGAGGGTCTTTTCGTGCTGCTCTGTAAGAGCCGCCTGGGTGTGCTGGAGCTGAGTCTGAGTTTCCTGTAAGCTGATCATCAGCTCTGCTTTCTCACGTTCAATCTGTGGGGGTGTCGAATCAGAAAAACTGAGTCAGAAAAACCCATATAATCTTAATAAAGAGAAAAGAGTAGCTCTGCCTCTGAAACTAATATCTGCTAATCTAAGAGGTTCACAGGGTAATTGAAACACTTCTAATCTGCTGCAGGAGTCAACAGGTTTGCTCCAGTCATTTGGAACAAGTTTAATGTTGGTAATAACTGAGTCAGCTCGAAATAACAAGTTAGAAAAAAACTAAGACATGATACAGTATATCTGAGATCAAAGTGAGTTTTGTTATCTAGATAAATTACATCTGTACCAACAGAGAGATGCTGATGAAAATGAAGATGTGTCATTTCAGGAATTCTGCTTAATTTTTGCCACTAATAAATGTAAGTTTGCAAAACCCGTTTACAGAGAAGTTGAGACACTACTTAAAAAAGGTAAAAACACAATTTGCAAATCATTTGAAACCTATTTCTTAAATTTATAGCACCAATTTACAACAGTCATCAAGGCACTTTGCATCATAAAATCAAGACTTTTTATATATGTAGAGAAAACCTCAACAAATACCCCTTGAGCAAACCCTAGGCAACAATGAAAAGGAAAAACTCCCTCTCATGAAATAAGCCTTTAGAAGAACCAAGAAATTCTATTCTAGATTTTTTGGGAAGCCAATGGAGAGATGTTAAAGAGGGAGAAATGGGATCTCTCTCACTAATTTCAATTACTCTTGCTGTACCATTTTGCGTTAATTAAATGTTTTTTAACGATTTACTGGTGCATCCCAATGGAAGGGAATTACAGTCCATTTTAGAAGTAACAAATGGATAAACTAGTTTGTTAGCATCACTTTGAGACAGAATGCTCCTAACTTTGGCGATAGTCCACAGGTGGAAAAGGGCTGAAATTTAAAAGACATTTTAAATAACTACAAAGTTGCTCACAGTAGTAGCTATTTCCTTATGCCATCTAAGAAACTATATGGTTAGAAAGCAAATTTCTCAGATTTTTCAGCCCAAATACAAAAACTTCAGTTTTGTCTGAATTTAGAAGTAGGAAATTAGAGTACATCTAAGCCTTTATGTCTTGTAGCCATGCTTGAAGTTTCATTAGCTTCATCAAAACTGGTTTAATAGATAGCTATAGCTGGGTGTAATCTGCTTAGCAATGAAAGTTTATGGAATGTTTCCCATTATTGTCGCCTAAGGGAGAATATTGGGAGTATTGGTCCTAACACAGAGCTCTGTGGATCTCCATGACAAACTGGTGTGTGCAAACATGATTCATCATTAACAAAAAAATTATAGATAAGATTTAAACCAACCTAGTACAGATCCTGTAATCTTTATGACATGTTCCAGTCTTTGTAATAAAATGTTGTGGTCAACAATATCAAATGCATCACTAAGTTCAAACAAGATGAGTATAGAGACGAATCAATTTTCTGAAGCTGGGTTGTCATGGTCACCAGCCTTACTTTCTGTTCCCAGCGTTTATTTTGTAGGCCATCTTTCCCACTTTCTGTTCCATGGCCAATTGTGCCATTTTACCCTACTTCATCAAGTTTGAATACACCTGTGATGCTAATTACAGGACACACTATAGTTCAACCTGTCCCTATGGTCAAAATATTTTTAATCTTTTCTAGGGGTAACAATTCAATTCAACTTTATTTATATAGCACCTATTCACAACAAAGTCATCTCAGGGCACTTTACAGAATAAAGTCAAGATTATAAAGATGTATAGAGAGAACAACAATTCCCCCTGGAGCAAGCCATAGGCAACAGTGGAGAGAAAAAACTTCCTTTAACGGAAGGAACCTCCAGAAGAACCAGGCTCAGGTTGGACGGCCCTTTGCCTTGACTGGTTCGGGTGAGTAGAAAGTGAAGAGAGAAAATAACAGAGCAACAAAAAGCAACAACAAAACATCGGGCAGATTGGTAGGACCAGTAGCTACACGCTGGAAGACACACAGTTTCAAAGCTGGGGACACCTGCAGAAAGGGACAGACAGAGGGGGACAGAGAAGGACAAAGACAACTACGGGAGAGAACACACAGAGTTAATGACATACAGTGGTGACAATTGCGGGGTGAGAGGAGAGATGAGGAGGAGGAGGAAAAGGAGCTCAGTGCATCGGGGGGGGTGGGTCCCCCAGCAGTCTAAGCCTATAGCAGCATAACTATAACTAACTATATGCTTTATTAAAGAGGAAGGTTTTAAGCCTAGACTTAAAAGTAGATAGGGTGTCTGCTTCCCGAATTTGAACTGGGAGCTGGTTCCACAAGAGAGGAGCTTGATAGCTAAAGGCTCTACCTCCCATTTCTCTTTGGAAATTCTGGGAAGCATAAGTAGGCCTGCATTCTGAGATTGAAGTGGTCTACTGGGATGATATGGTGCTATGAGGTCTATATATGATGGAGCCTGACTGTTCAGAGCTTTATTTGTAAGAAGCAGGGTTTTAAATTCTATTCTAGATTTATTGGGAAGCCAATGGAGAGAAGCTAGTGAAGGTGAAATATGATCTCTCTTGCTAGTTCCAGTCAGCACTCTTGCTGCAGCATTTTGGATTAATTGCAGGCTCTTTAGGGAGTTACTGGGGTATCCTGAAAATAGGGAATTACAGTAGTCCAACCTAGAAGTAACAAATGCATGGACCAGTTTTTCGGCATCACTTTGAGACAGGATGCTCCTAAGACTATAAAAACAAGTCATACATACACCTGACAAAACCCACACACAGGGAAAGACTGACAGAGTGCAAACCCAAAAGCAAACCTCAAACCAAGAACTCGATTGCAGAAGTCCACAGGAACAAGAGTCAGGGAGTCCAAAAAACCATGCGATGGGTAAACTCGAGAGCAGTGTGACATAGGTGACTGTGTCAGTCAAAGACAATGATCCAACACTGAACCAAGAGGAGAGCTGATTTTAAAAAGGGCAGGGGAACAGGTGAAAGCAATTGAGAGCGGTGATGACTGGGGAAACTGGGGACAGGAAGTGGAGAAAAGGAGAAAAAAATAATAATCTGGGGCAGGAAGTGAACAAGTGTGTCGGATCATGAGGCATGCAAAGCTGGCTACAAATAAAATGAATTATTATACCATTCCTTAGTTTAAAAATAGTGAAATTTTGTATTTGTGTTACTGATAAAAACCTGTTCCTTGTTATTAATAACTTATTGTTACTTGGTAAATTCTATATGAATATATGAAGCCCTGTCTAAACCACTGGAAGAATGAGTTTAAAGGTGCAGGTGGGTCTCCATCAAGAATCTACTCCGATCCTCTTGTTTGTTGTGGTGATGGAAAGGCTTGACATATGAGGTTAGAAAGGAATCTTCATGGACTGTAATGTTTACAGATCACAGGGAGCAGGTGGATGAAAATCTAGTGAGGTGAGGGAAATCTAGTGAGGTCTGCTCTGGAAAGCTGAGGAATGAAGGTTAGCCGCAGGAAGACAGAATACATCTGTGTGAACGGTGAGATTACAGGGTGCAGAGGTCAAGAAGGGGCAGTACTTTAAAAGTACTTAGGGTTAACAGTTCAGAGCAACGGAGAGTGTGGAAAAAGAGGTGAAGAGGCGAGTGCAGGCAGGTTAGAACGGTGGGTCAGGTGGGTTGTGTGATAGTATCAGCGAGAATGAAAGGAAAGGTGTTCAAGACGGTGGTGAGACCAGCAATGTTGTTCGGCTTAGAGACAGTGGCACTGAAGAAAAGACAGGAGGCAGAGCTGGAGGTAGCAGAGCTTAAGATGTTGAGGTTCTCTTTGGGAGTAAATTGGATGGATAGGATCAGTAAGTAACTCATGTTGTATGTTTTGGAGATAAAGTCAGAGAGCCCAGATTGAAGGAGTTTTGCAGATGTTCAGAGGAGAGATTGTGAATGTATCGGTAGACAGATGCTGAAGCTGGAGCTGCCAGGCAGGAGGTCTAGAGGAAGATGAAAAAGCAGATTTATAGATGTAGTGAGAGAGGACATGAAGTTAGTTGGTGTGAGAGAAGAGGATGCGGAGGACAGGGTTAGATGGAGGCACATGATTAACTGTGGCGAACCCTTTCGATAATATTTTTTTATTAATAAAGCTTAATTAAAAAAAGGTATTGCCTACATAAGCTCTCATGTTTGCAGTAGTGAGAATAGAGAGTTTCTGTAGCTTTGATAGAGTTGAAGCAATTGATTCTGAAAATGGTTCAATGTTGTGTGAAACATTTGAATGACCTCTTTTACACCATCTGTTGGAGGAATGTCTGTAGATCTTATAGAAACATAGTGATTCAAAAATTTGAAAAACATAGTATTCTTTGAAGAATAGCTACATTTTATAATTCTGCAAAAATGTTGTGGTGACAAATACATGTGTAACTTAGGTGAGGAGGAGTTTTATCACCCTTTAAGTAATTTGTGTGAAAAAACTGAACGTAACAACTGTAAATCCAATATACATTATTTATATTTGATTATATGTTAGTTATTTATATGCACATACTATACTTTTATTTGTTTCATATCTCCTTCTCATAAACCCACAATTTTGATTTGCATCTGTTGAGGTACAGACAAACATTATCACTGATTGGGGAACAGTCTAAACTTATAACAGTCAGTTGAGTCAACTGAGTCAACTGACTCAGCATTACTTGCTGTTTATTCGTAAAAAGGAGACGTCCTTTTACTTTTCAGTGGCTCCATTTCAAAAAAGGCACTGTATGAGTATAGTACAAGGCGAGGCCTCGTCTGTCATTAATCACATGGCACAATCTCCAAAGCAAAGCCCTTTTTGCTCAACGCAAGCTTTGAAGCTTGAGTATTGCTTCTTATGTTGTTTCCCATATAAACAGGCATATGGAGTACACACTGGGCGTGGCCATCTTGCTCTGATGCCATCTTGGTTACCCATATCCATCTGTCAGTTAATCTGCCTCTGTTTAATTCAACCACACTCTGCCACACACTCCTCTTGGGCTCCGCTCGTTGTCGCCTGAAAACCAGTAAGCCTGAAATTCTAATTAGAAATAATTCTCTCTGCTGCTGCTAAGTTTCAGTAAGACAAAATAAATAAAATTGATTATTACTTATTAGTTAATTAGGCTTTAATTTTATAAGTTTTAATGATTAACTCCTCATTTTTGATTTAAATAGTTTTGGTGACTGGGTAACAGACACAGGATGGTAAATGGTAAATGTTCTGCACTTATATAGAGCTTTTCTACATATTGGCACTCAAAGTGCTTTACACTGCTTCTTATTCACCCATTCACACTCACAATCACACACACACTCATACACCGATAGGGGAGCTGCTATGCAGCTGGCCAACATTCACTGTGGGGGTACACAGCATACACAGAGAGTACGCAGCGTTAGTAAATTAAACTTTTGAATTTCAGATTCATTTCAGAGTCATTCGTGCGGTAAGCATATTGCATCACTTCCTGTTTCTGCACACTCTTGAGTTTCTACTGAAGGACTGTTTACTGATTAATTGTAGCTCTTATTTTTACTAAAATAGGTGATTTCTTCACACAAAAATTAATATTTGAGTCGTAACATACGCTTGTATTACACAAGCACCTGCTTTTGCAAAACATAACCAGCTAAAGTTTACAAATTCCACATTTCACTTATATTAGCTTCGTTAGCTTAGCAGTTATCCATTAGCAATGGCTTCTCTGTCTCCCTCTGTTTCTCCTTCTCTCACTTGCTCGGTGTGTCTCATGTTCAGTTTTCCTCTGCCTCCTTTAGTGATAATGGTTTATGTAATAAGTGTAAGGTTTTTGCAGCTTTGGATGCGAGGCTCACGGAATTGGAAGCACGGCTCCGCACCATGGAAAACAACTCAGCTAGTCAGGCCCCGGTAGCTGGTGCGGGCCGACCTAGCGTAGCCCCTGCTAGCTGTCCCCCGGCAGTTCCCGAGCAGCTGAGAAGCCAGTCCGGCAGGGTGACGGTTCGTAAGAGATCTAATGCTAAACAGACGCCCGAGGTTCACCACCAGTCGGTTCACGTTTCTAATCGATTTTCCCCACTCAGCGACCAACAAAAAACAAAAGTTGAGAAACCAACTCTGGTAATTGGCAGCTCTATAGTCAGAAACGTGAAGTTAGAGACTCCAGCGGTCGTAGTAAAATGCCTTCCTGGGGCCAGAGCGGGCGACGTTGAATCATATTTGAAACTCCTGGCTAAAGATATCGGAGGTCACTAAAATGAATGTTGAGTCAGTGTGTAACTTTGCCAAAACAATGTCGGACTCCATAGTTTTCTCTGGGCCCCTGCCAAATCTGACCAGTGACGACATGTACACCCGCATGTCGTCATTCAACCGCTGGCTGTCTAGGTGGTGTCCAGCAAACGATGTGGGCTACATAGACAATTGGAAACGTTTTTGGGGAAAACCTAGGCTGATTAGGAGAGATGGCATCCATCCTACTTTAGATGGTGCAGCTTTCTTATCCAGAAATATGGCTGGTTTTATTAGACAACCAAAAGTATGACAATCCAGAGTTGAGCCTAGGATGCAGAGATCCAGTCCTACACGCCTCTCTGCAGTGTCCTTACAACCGTCACCCCCCCACAACTCCCACATACCTATAGAGACTGTGTCTGTTCCCCGACCTAAATTACATAAAGTAAATATGACAACAAGAGGAGTTAATCATAATAACCTAATAAAAGTTAAGACTACTCCTCTTACAGAACAAAACCCCAAAACTATTAAATGTGGATTATTAAATATCAGATCTCTCTCTTCTAAATCTCTGTTAGTAAATGACTTAATAAGCGATTATCAATTCGATTTATTTTGTCTCACTGAAACTTGGTTGCAGCAGGAAGAATATGTCAGTTTAAATGAGTCAACCCCCCCAAGTCATATATCATATTATGTTCCTAGACACACAGGCCGAGGTGGAGGAGTTGCAGCAATCTTCCATTGTAGCTTATCAATAATTCCTAGACCTAAACATAGTTATAACTCATTTGAGAGCCTTACTCTTAGCCTTTCACACGCAAACTGGAAAACTCAAAAACCACTATTATTTGTTATCGTGTACCGTCCTCCAGTCCCTTATTCAGAGTTTTTGATTGAATTTTCTGGTTTTCTATCTCATTTAGTGCTTAGTACAGATAAAGTCATTATAGTGGGTGACTTTAACATTCATGTAGATGCTGACAGTAACAACATTGCATTTAATCCATTATTAGATTCAATTGGTTTTTCCCAAAATGTAAATAAACCCACTCACTGTTTTAGTCACACGTTAGACCTTGTCCTTACGTATGGAATTGAAGCGGATAATTTAATAATATTTCCTCACAACTCTCTTCTGTCTGACCATTTTTTAATAACATTTGAATTTACAATAATGGACTATGCAGCAGTTAGACATGACTTTCTTTATAAATAAAATTGTAGCTATTAGAGAAAGAATTCACCAGATCCTCCCCCCAAAAATTACAGATAGATCTTCATGTTCAACAGTGCTAGAATCATGGATAAGGCCCCACTCCCTGTTAGACTGCTTTTTACCCATAGATCTCTCTGAGCTAACTTCAATTATTACCTCATCTAAACCAACAACCTGTCTGCTAGACCCTATTCCAACTAAGCTGCTCAAGGAAGCTTTACCCTTAATAGATATGTTCAAATTAGATATCATCAATCTATCTTTAGAAACAGGCTATGTACCACAGGCCTATAAGGTAGCTGTAATTAAACCACTACTTAAAAAACCCTGTCTTAAACCAGGTGTCTTAGCCAATTACAGACCAAATCTAATCTCCCCTTTATTTCTAAAATCATTGAAAAAGTAGTTGCAAAACAATTATGTGATCACCTTCATAGGAATAATTTGTATGAAGACTTTCAGTCAGGATTTAGAGTTCATCATAGTACAGAAACAGCACTGGTAAAGTCACCAACGATCTTCTCATGGCCTCAGATAATGGACTCATCTCTATACTTGTTCTGTAAGATCTTAGTGCTGCATTTGATACCAGTGATCACAACATTTTATTACAGAGACTAGAATATGAAATTGGGATTAAATGAACTGCACTAGGTTGGTTTAAATCTTATCTATCTGATAGACTTCAACTTTGTTCTCAGAATGCAGGCCTACTTGTGGTTCCCAGAATTTCCAAAGGTAGAATGGGAGGTAGAGCCTTTAGCTATTTAGCTAACAGTTAAGCTCCTCAACTGTGGAACCAGCTCCCAGTTCAGATTCGGGAAGCAGACACCCTCTCTACTTTTAAGTCTAGGCTTAAAACCTTCCTCTTTAACAAAGCTTATAGTTAGTTATAGTTATACTGCTATAGGCTTAGACTGCTGGGGGACCCACCCCCCAATGCACTGAGCCCCTTTCCTCCTCTTGACCCTCTCTCCTCTCCTCTCACCTCGCAATTGTCACCACTGTATGTCATTAACTCTGTGTGTTCTCTCCCGTAGTTGTCTTTGTCCTTCTCTGTTCCCCTCTCTCTGTCCTTTTCTGCAGGTGTCCTCGGGCTTTGAAGCTGTGTGTTTTCCAGTCTGCAGCTACTGGTCCTACCAACCTGCCTGATGTTTTGTTGTTGCTTTTTATTGCGCTTTTCTTTTCTTTCTTCACTTTCCACTCACCCCAACCGGTCGAGGCAGATGGCCGTCCACCCTGAGGCTGGTTCTGCTGGAGGTTTCTTCTGTTAAAGGGAGTTTTTCCTCTCCACTGTTGCCTATGGCTTGCTCCAGGGGGAATTGTTGGGTTCTCTTTATACATCTTTATAATCTTGACTTTATTCTGTAAAGTGCCCTGAGATGACTTTGTTGTGAATTGGCGCTATATAAATAAAGTTGAATTGAAAGTTGAATTGGGGGCAACTAAGTTGGGGTTCAGTGTCTTGCTCAAGGACAAGGTGGGGATTGAACCAACAACTGTGAGATGGTGTTCAACTGTTCACCTTCCTGCGCCACAGTCGCCCTTTGTTTGGGAGATTTCTAAGAGTGACGGGTGTAATGAATCTGCAGAGAGGCGTGTAGGAGTGAATCTCTGTGTCATAGACTGTCTGAATTGTCATGCTTTTTTTAAATTCAATTTTAAATAGTACAAAGACAAATGTTTACATTTGTGAATCCATAAACAAACTGTGTTCCCTGACAGTGGTTTTCAGAGGGGTTCCTGAGGTCATGCAGTGTTTTCCACAAGAGAATTGTATCTGTTTTTAATGCAATGCTGCCTGAAGTTCAAAGCCACTGATGTTTGGCCTTGTCTTATCTGTACACAGACTCCCACATATTCCCTGAATGTTTTAATTATTTTATAAACCACATGCAAATTCTTTTTGCATTTTTACATAGAGGAACATCTCAGGGAACACCCTTTTTTTTTACCACAAAGAACCACGTTCTATTCTTACTTCTCCTATTAGTTAGTTTTGAAACATGATCTGATAAAATAAGTAAAACTCTACAAATACCTATATAGTCTGTAACTTTTAAATATAGCTGGATGGACAAGAGAAAAGAAACTTTCTACAAAACACTGTGTCTAACAATTTGTCGGCTGCTGGATTATGAACACAGCACCTTAGATTAACTTGTCTGCAAGTCCCTCCTCAGAAAAAAAAATTACTTTTAGTCCAGGTTCTAACTGAAGAAAACTAATTCATAACATTTTTACACTGATCCAAGACTGATTTCCATAGTAAACTCTGGGGCAGCTGTAGCTCAGTTGGTAAGGCAGTCGTCCACGAACCACAGGGTCAGTGGTATGATCCCTGGTCCTGGCTAAATGTCAGATTGTCACTGGGCAAGAAACTGACACACACTCAACATGCGGACAATGATCCGCTGTGTTGACCCTGAACTCACGGGATAAGCCAAAAGGACAAAAAAGAAAAATGAAAACTCACCATAATTATCTGCTGGTTGAGCTTCTGGATTTCTGTCAGGTTCATCTCACTGAAGAGATCTGATGTTTCCACCACCTCAGCTTTTCGACCCAACCCTCTGTAATCCCCATTAGCCCTAGGCAATGGTCCTGTGGGTGTCCCAGCTCCTGTCCGACCCTGAAAGTGGCCATTACACCTGACAGATGATAGCAGAGAACAAGATCTTTAAACCCAAGAAACACCCACTGTTTCCCAAATTCTTACTACCTACTTTAACAACTATAACACAACATATTTAGGCCAGTACTAAAGAATGAGACAGAGAAGAATGTTTACGTTGTTAGTTTATGTTTATGTTCATAACTAAACAATAAAAGCTTAACTGTAACTGGATTACAAAATATCTTTTGCAGGAAAAGTAATTCACATAATTTCCGTGAGAATTTCAACCTTAAAACAGTGGAGGGGTTTGAGTGTCCCAATAATGCTGAGAGCTGTGTTGCTGTGTTGCAAGGGAGGGAGCAGACAAAGAGCAATTCAAAGAATTTTGATGGAACAGTCATTTTAAAACTGCCTCACCTTGCCTAGATTAGGGAAACCAAGTCACCTTCCTGGAGCCAGACCTGCGGAGGGGGAGATGTCTGGTAGCTGGGCCTTGACCCATGGGGTCCAGTTGGGCACAGCTTGGAAAATTCTTATTGAGCCAGCATGCTTTAGGGCCACTACCTGCAAGGAGAGACCCTCTCTATGGAGAATGAGAGGGCACCTCCATGCAACAGAAAGCCAATGAGAGAAAGGCTTTCAAAGATCTGCCAAATATTAGCTGCTAACACTTCCATTTGCTTTCAGCTTCTACTACTAGCTGAAGTATGTATAAAGGCTTAGTATCTTGTCAAAAGAATTCCAATACATTCATTGATGCATTGAGTCTGAACACTGGATTTAATACCTAGTAAAAAAGTAAACAAATCCTGATGTATTATACGTATTCGTCTTTGCCATACAATACAGTTTCATCGTTATCCGTTGTTTTGGGTCTTCCCATGGAATTTGATTAATTTATTAGTCATTAAAAGCAGAGAAACATGTGTTAATTAGCTCAATATTGTTCCAAAACCTTAAGAATTCTGTAACCTCACAAAGATATAAAACCCAGATTCTGGTGCATTGTGAACTCAACTATCTACAATGTGCTCCAAAACCTTTGTAGCCAACCAGAGAAGTGGGATATAGTTGGATTTTGTTGGATACATGGTTGATTGTTTTCCGGTAAGGCTTACTTGTGATCACTAAAAACATCGACATAACAACTTCTTTTAATTTGTCACATTGATTTCATTTATGCATTATCCACCTTGCTGGCTCTTCAGCATTTGGGGAAAGCAGTGCCGTTGGGGTGGTGGTGCCACTGGGTGGGGCAGAGCTGAATATGAGATGGGCACTGCCGGTGTAGACCACATCACACATGCTGAGGTGGTGCACCAGCTCCCTGCGCAGGTGGTTCTTCTGCTCACGCTCACTCTTCAGAGACTGAAGGGCCTCATCAAGCTGGGCATCTGAGATGTCCTTCAAACGCAGAGCATCCTGCAACTGGCTGTTGAGAAGCTCTGTCTCCTCCTCCAGGACCTTGATCTCATGCTTCAGACCTTCGTATTCCACCTGAACCAAGGGTAGAGGCACAGACAGAGAAAAAGGATCAAATCAAGTGATGGGCCAGTAGATCTTGTGCATCACTCATATAGTTCTAGTAAGGTTAAGTATGGAGGAGGATTAGGTTCACTAAAGTATTTTATTTGATTTTAAGTTTAAAAGTATCAATAAAATATTTAGCAAGATGTTAGAAGAAGCTCAAAAATGTTTTTCGTATAAAACATTAACATGTATACATGCAATGTTGTCCACTGAAAGCACAATTAACCATCTCTTGTTGAAGCCAAAGTCTTATCAAAAGGGAATAAAACTATATTGAGAATATTTATTTAATTCATCTCTGTATTACAGATAAGAAAACTCGTCTCAAAACTGCTTTTTTTGGACAATGTGCTGTCTTTACTTCTGTGGTTGGCTTGTTCCCTGTATCTCTCTTTGTATGATCTTTTTAAGAACCTTCAGAATATTTCTTTTTTTATAATTAATAATCATTACAACACATGTCCTTTAGTTTTAGCCCTAAAGATATACTGTTTTGGTTTTGCTATCAGTGGAGATTGTTCAATAAATAATTTTTTTCTGCATCAGTGGTACCTGATTTTGTTTCAGTGTTGACACCAGTTTCTGGAGAGAGATGTTCTCTTCCTCCAGCTCAGTGTAGTCCTGGAGTACCCGCGACTCTCGAAACTTGTATTCTCTGATCTCCTCTCTCATCCGGCTGCACTGGAGCTCCAACATCTCATTACTCTGCTGAGACAGTTCAGAAAGAGAGCTGGAGATGCACTGCTTTGAAAGTGACTATGTTTTACATGGCAGAATCATAAATACAATAACAAAAAACCTTAATAACAATAATTTCTATAGGAAACCATGTGGTCAGCTAAAAATTTATACCTCTTTCTATCTCTTGACAAAAATTAAAATTCCAAAAGTGAAACCATTGCACATGGGCAGCTGGCTTTTGCAGATATGATATCTCTAAGCTGAGGCACTGTGCTGTACCTCCCTGAGCTCCTGCAGCAGACTGCTAAGATGCTTGCTGTCTGCCTGGGCGTTGGAGGCGGTGGCATGGGTTTGCTTCAGCTCTGATTGGAGATCCAGCAGGCGGCCCATGTAGTAGGCTTCCTTGCTGGCAGACTCCTGCAGCAGCATCTCCTCGTTAGTCTCCCCATCCTCTGCCACCTTACGCTGGGTGGAGTAGGCCTGGCCAAATGCCTGGAACAGGGCATGAGAGAACAAGTTGAGTTTTCCAAAATCTTTAATGTTTATAAAAGGTCGCTATTTGAAGTCCAAAACCTTCCATTTTAGAAAGAAAGTCAGTGAGTTCAACTTTTAAGAAGGTGCCTACCTGTTACAATAGAACTGTTATTGTAAGAAATGTTTGAAAGTTATTCACCTATGGAACCATGAATCTATCGAATAAACTCACTTAGTGAGAGAAACGCAGCATATGAAATGAGGAAAACAAAACAGAAAACATTCTCTACAAAGGTAGAAGGTTAATGATTTGACAAACAATTAGAAAAGAAAACAACTCGCTACAAAAGTTAGGATGAAGATAAATATGCTAGATCATTTAGAACAAAAAGATCACTAAAAAGGTAAGAGAGATACTAACAAAAAAATGAGACAAGGTATAAGTAACAACAAACTCTACTACAAGCTGCAGAAAATACAAACTTTCATAAACTGCTGTTAGATCTTAGTGCTGCATTTGACACCACTGATCGCAATGTTTTATTGCAGAAATCGGAACATTAATTTGGGATTAAAGGAACTGCACTAGGTCAGTTTAAATCTTATCCATTAGATAGATTCCAATTTATTCATGGCACATTGGGCGACTGTGGCGCAGGAAGGTAGCGCGGTTGTCCACCAATCTCACAGTTGTTGGTTCAATCCCCGGCTCCTCTGGTCACATGTCGAAGTGTCCTTGAGCGAGACGCTGAACCCCAACTTAGTTGCTCCCAGTTTTTTTTTCCCAGTGAGTGTTGGCCAGCTGCATAGCAGCTCCCCCATCGGTGTATGAGTGTGTGTGATTGTGAGTGTGAATGGGTGAATGAGAAGGAGTGTAAAGCGCTTTGAGTGCCAATAGGTTGAAAAGCGCTATATAATTGCAAACCATTTACATTATTAGAAAACACTCCATAAAATTCCATTGCTGTGCTGATGACACTATATCTATTTACGGAACCAGATGAAAAAAATAAAACAATTAAACTTGGCCTGAGTGTCCTACAATTTCTTACTTCTAAACTCTGAAGTCATAATATTTGGGCCTAAAAATCTCAGAAATATGATGTCCAACCATATTGTTCCTCTAGATAGCATAACTCTGGCCCTCAGTACTACTGCAAGGAACTTCAGAGTTATTTTTGAATAGGATTTATCCTAACTCACATATAAAACAAATCTCTAGAACAGCCTTCTTCCACCTATGGAATATTGCCAAAATTAGGACTATCTAGGCATCCTTGACAAACCTCATTTGCTTTTAGCCAGTTATTTTGAGAGGTGTTCCCACTCATGTTGACACCAAACATACAACCATAATTCTGTCTCATTCTGGAGACATTCTATTGTCTACAGTGACCACAGTGACAAGACACAGTACATAAAGTATTCATCCCCAGGCATAGGAAGGCCAACACAAACACACTTGATATTGCTTTCTTTCTCTAGCACCTCCCCTCTTTAACTCTGGCTGTATTAGTATGCTGACAGAGTAGCCTAGTGAAGACATGTAATTTAGCAGACAGACACATCAAACTGTCCCTGGCTGTGTCACGCTGTGGAAGCAGCTCAGACATTGGAGTAGGTTTGTAGTGCAGTCACTACCTTGAATACTACCAGGAGAAGCTCAGCAACACCTCAGACACCAGAAAGCTGTTCTCCACTTATAAATCACTCATCTACCCACTTCTGCCATCTACCTGTCTCACTGCTGCCACCTTCTTAGTAAAGAAGTCGGCAAAGTCGTCAGCAGTGAGAGACATCCGTCTAACTTCTTCCAACACTGCATTGCTCTCATCATTTTCAACTCTGACTGAGGACGACATATCCACCCTCCTCCTCTCTAACCATTGGACCACCTGCTCTCTGGATCCGATCTCTTTCACTATCCTTCAAGCAGTTGCACCTGCAATAATGCCTGTTATTACACAAGTCATCAACACATCTCTCACAACAGGCCCTTTTCCGACCTCATTCAAGCAGGCCCAGATTACCCCACTGCGCAAGCCTTCTCTTGATCACTCCCTTGTGGAGAATTACTGGAATGTCTCCCTTCTTCTGTTTCTGGCCAAGACAATGGAACAAGCAGTCTTCAATCAACTCTCAGACTTTCTTTCTAAGAACAACTTCCTTGAGGTCAGCCAGTCTGGCCTCAAGAGGGGTCACTCCACAGAAACGGCACTCCTGACTGGCGTGGAATCTCTTTGAGCTGCAAAAGCCACAGGTCAGTCTTCTGTCTTAATCCTACTTGATCTATCTTCAGCCTTTGACAGCCTTTGTATCCTGGCGGGGGCATGTTTTTCACTCTCATATCCTGTCTACCGGTGTGCCGCAGAGTTCAGTTCTTGGTCTTCTTTTTTTCCCATCTATACTGCATTCCTGGGTTCTATCATTTACTCACATGGTCTTTCCTATCACCGCTATGTTGATGACACACAGCTCTTCCTGTCCTTTCCACCTGACTCCACTGTCTCATCACGCAACTCTGCCTGGATGACAGAGAGACATCTTCAGCTCAACCTCTCCAAGACCGAACTCTTTGTCTTCCCAGCCAGACCTTCATTGCAACACAACATCAGTGTCAACATTGCAGCTACAGTGATTGTTCCCACTAAGTCGGCCAGAAATCTGGGGGTCATCATTGACAACCAACTAAGCTTTAAGGACCACATCTCCTCAGTCTCTAGAGCATGCAGATTTGCCCTTTACAACATCAGAAAGATCAGACTCTACCTCACGGAATATACAACCCAACTCATTGTACAATTCAATTCAATTCAACTTTATTTATTTAGCGCCAATTCACAACAAAGTCATCTCAGGGCACTTTATAGAGTAAAATTAAGATTATAAAGATGTATAAAGAGAATCCAACAATTCCCCCTCGAGCAAGCCATAGGCAACAGTTGAGAGGAAAAACTCCCTTTAACGGAAGAAACCTCCAGCAGAACCAGGCTCAGGGTGGACGGCCATCTGCCTTGACCAGTTGGGGTGAGTGGAAAGTGAAGAGAGAAAAGAACAGAGCAACAAAAAGCAACAACAAAACATCGGGCAGGTTGGTAGGACCAGTGACTGCACGCTGGAAGACACACAGCTTCAAAGCCGGGGACACCTGCAGAAAGGGACAGAGAGAGGGGGACAGAGAAGGACAAATACAACTACAGGTAAAAACACACAGAGTTAATGACATAAAGTGGTGACAATTGCGGGGTGAGAGGAGAGGAGAGATGGTCAAGAGGAGGAAAGGAGCTCAGTGCATAGGGGGGTTTAAATTCCATTCTAGAGTTATTGGGAAGCCAATGGATAGTAGCTAGTGAAGGTGAAATATGATCTCTCTTGCTAGTTCCAGTCAGCACTCTTGCTGCAGCATTTTGGATTAATTGCACGCTCTTTAGTTACTGGGGCAGCCTGAAAGTAGGGAATTACAGTAGTCCAACCTAGAGGTAACAAATGCATGGACCAGTTTTTCTGCATCACTTTGAGACAGGATGCTCCTAATTTTGGCAACATTCCGTAGGTGGAATAAGGCTGTTCTAGAGATTTGTTTTATATGTGAGTTAAAGGACAAATCCTGGTCAAAAATAACTCCAAGGTTCTTTGCAGTAGTACTGGAGGCCAGACTTATGCCATCTAGTGTAACAATATGGTTGGACATCATATCGCTGAGATTTTTGGGCCCAAATACTATGACTTCAGTTTTTTCTGAGTTTAGAAGTAAAAAATTGTGGGACATCCAGGCCTTTATGTCTTGTAGGCTTGAAGCTTTATTAACTGATTATTCTCATCTGGTTCCATAGATAAATATAGCTGGGTATCATCAGCATAGCAGTGGAAATTTATGGAGTGTTTTCTAATAATGTTGCCTAAGGGAGACATATATAAAGTAAAAAGTATTGGTCCTATCACAGAGCCTTGTGAAACTCCATAGCTAACCTTTGTGTGCATGGAGGATTCATCATTAACATGAACAAATTGAAATCTATCAGACGGATAAGATTTAAACCAACCTAGTGCAGTTCCTGTAATTCCAATTTCATGTTCCAGTCTCTGCAATAAAATGTGACCAATGGTATCGAATGCAGCACTAAGATCTAATAGAACAAGTATAGAGACGAGTCCATTATCTGAGGCCATGAGAAGATCGTTGGTGACTTTTACCAGTGCTGTTTCTGTACTATGATGAACTCTAAATCCTGACTGAAAGTCTTCATACAAGTCTACTTACAGGTCCTAGTCATATCTCGTCTTGATTCCTGCAATGCTTTGTTAATGGGGTTACCGATATAAGCCAAAAAGGACCCATGTCACACCACTCTTCAGATCTCTGCACTGGCTTCCTGTAGCTGCTCGCATCAGTTTCAAAGCTCCGTCTCTTGCTTATAGGGTGGTTAACTCAACAGCTCCTGCTTACCTCAACTCACTCATTCAAGTCTACAATCCTTCCCGCCCACTGCGGTCTGCCAACAAACGACGTCTGGTGCTCCCAGCACGGCGCAGAACACACCATGCAAAACTCTTCACCACAATGATCCCATGATGGTGTAACAAGCTACCAAATTCTGCCCACTCAGCAAATTCACTCCCAATATTCAAAAAACTGCTCTTCTGCATCTTCCTATACACGCCACAGTCGCCCCTGTGGGCCACACACGTGCCCTAGTGGGGCGACTGTGGCGCAGGAAGGTAGAGTGGTTGGCCAGCTGCATAGCAGCTCCCCCATCGTTGTATGTGTGTGTGTGATTGTGAGTGCGAATGGTTGAATGAGAAGCAGTTTAAAGCGCTTTGAGTGCCAATAGGTAGAAAAGCACTATAAGTCCAGACCATTTACTTTTCTGCTCTTTCTTGCACTTGCATCTCGTAAAATGTGAACACTTTTCTGATAGGACTTTGCTTTGATGTTTTCTTCTTGACTTACATTTTTGCTTGCCTTGTACCTCACTTGTAGGTCACTTTGGATAAAAGCGTCTGCCAAATGACTAAATGTAAATGTAAGTGTTGTAAATGCACTAAGGCTATGGGAGAGTTTGGGATTTAAAGCAGAATAATTACTATCTGGGAAAGACACACCTACAAAAAGGAATATACTATACTAATATATCTATACATCTATAGAATGTAGTTCAATTCACACTGCCCTGCTTTGACATAATCCACCCAGGGATCATCCATTTCTCCCTTTGTTATTGTTCAACGTCACTCTCATGATATTTATGACCAGTTAATAGAGAAAACCAGATCGTTTTTAAAGTTCAAATACTTTTCTTGCTACAGTACATTTTCTGCTAAAATCCCTCAAAAAATTGCTCCAAAAGTCAGTTTGTCATTCATGGTGACTCATCTCCACATAATGTTGCCAGTCAGTCCACATGGATCATCCATATGTAAGACAGACTTTTTTGGCAGTGTGGACTGTCCACTTGGACTTACCTTGCTCAATGTTACCTCACTTAATTTTATTATAGGAACAAAAAGAAGAGAAAGCGTGGGGAGGTTTTACAGTAAATGAGGGTTCTTTATTAACAATAAGTCAAAAAACTGAATATCACTCCATGAGGGCAGGAAAAACACACGTAGTAATAACTAAACAAAGTAAAACAGAACATGAACTTAAACACACTTGGAATGGAAGATTAACTAAATATAATATATTATAACTGTTCTAGGGAAGCAAGGGAACTAACTAAGTAACTAAGCTTAAGCAAAAAGGGAAAAACAAATGAACAAACTAAGCACAAAATGCAGACTGACAGAAGGGGACAAATAAATAACCAAACCCAAAATCGGGACCAAACAGGCGGGAATAACAAAAGACTAAATCTAAATACTGAAGCAGTATGAAACAAACAGGAAACCAAACCTCAGACCAAAAGGTAAGAGATAGTCCAAACATGGGGATCAGGCTCTGCACTGGGGGAGTACACACCATGGGAAGAACAATGTCCAAAACCATTAACTGTCCATAGAAATCTTCACGGTTCAGGGAGGAGTAAAGGAGAGACAATCTGGCGGGGATCAGTGGGGAGAGCTGGGTATAAATACACGGGGGCACGGGTGAAAACAATCAGGGTAAACAAGGTGAAAGCAGCTAAAGAAACTAAGTAGGAAGTTGGGCTGAGTGACTTTAAAATTAAAGCCAGGAGCAGGAAGTAAAACTACAGACGACTGAAGTCCCAGAACCGGGACAGGAGGCACATGGATCAGCATAAATCCTGCAGGTGATGGAGAACAATTGATCTCGCACCAAGAGACAAGACAGCAGCAAGAGATTTCATTTTATGGACTTTAGACCCAAGTAGCGCTATCATGACATTTTCTCTGTACAATAACAGTGTTTTCCTTTACAGGGTCTGTTAGACAGAGCTTTCACTGCTCATATTAAATGCCCAGTTCTCTTCTCTTAGGCATTTAAAATGAACGTTTGGTACTGAAGGAAAAAGTGCACCATGCTGTGCAAACATAAGCAGCCATACAGAAGGGACTACAAGTAATTTACTAAAAAGTCAATCTGGCAAATGACCTGTCCACCAACTCTAACATTTCACATGTGATACCATGTAAAAATTTCATACATTATACATATTATTGTGTAGTCTTGAGTGTGCTAAATGAGAACAAGATTCTTCTGCTTTTTATAAATTTGACAGGATAAATTCAACTGAAATGGAAAGCACTTACAGAGCTTCAGGAGATGGCGTCATGCAATCACAGAATGCATGAGTCAACTGACAACACCAACATTTTGACAGGAGCAATGACACTTTAATGATTAATGTAAAATAAAAAGTTGTATGATAACATCAATTAGGGAAGGAGTAGATGATAATTATTATAAAGGCATCATTTAAAGTATATCAGGTGATGCCTTTCAAAGCTCAATTCTAGTACAGCCATGCCAGGATTAACTCTTCTTAAATGAAAGATAAGTAATAGTTGTAATGTAACATTACAGACTAGTTAGCCACTGTCACAGCCCCTGTTCTCCCATCGTCCACTCCTCTCCTTCCTGTGTTTGTTTCCCCCCAGTGCACCTGGACTGCGGCGGTGGCCACACCTGCATGCAATGATCCACCCTAATGACAGCAGCTCATATACCAGTCTCCTTCACACCACAAGTTGCTAGATTGTCTCAGTGACCTCCATGGTACTTGAGTGCACTAGGCTCTTTAAAACCTACCAGTATAGTTTTACTAACCTGCTCTCTTTGTCTCCCTGCCCCCAGAACTATTCGTCTTTCTCCTGCGACTCGCCGCTCCATCGCCTCTCCCTGCAGCGGGTCTCAAGCTCCTTTGATCAGGCTCTCATTCCCCGGACATCGCTCTCCGTCAGCAGCCCCATTTCCCCCGTTTATACCCGTGCTACCTACCCCCTAATAAACCATTCTAACCTTCCTAACAACCTGGTTCCGTCTCTCTTTCTGGGTCCACTAATATTGATAGCACTTCGTAAGTGTTACAGCCACATGTAGTTCACGGGTTACACAGACTGTTGGACTTATGTGAAGCTTTAGGATAATTTTGAAGAAAATAATTAACACAATGATGATATTAAGCTTTTTTTTTAAATGGCACTGGTAACAAAAAAGTTTCTCCCTTGTACACCTAGATGTAGACTGTGTAAACAGTGTAATTCATTCTTGTAATTCATTTTAATGATATGGACAATACCTTCAGCGCTTGAATGATTGTTGTAAAATTGCTTTCCAGATCTAGAAAAGCATGTATTGATTGTGTATTGTGTGTTGATTCTTTTAATGGATGTCTCTCGGACTCCAGTGCAATGTAATCTAATTTAGTCTAAGCTCAGTGTAGGCTATGATCCACAACACTTTGCATTCTGGCTGTTTGAATCATTCGGAAAGCTCCATGTATAAGCCAACAGGAGTTTTCTCTATATTTGTTCTACTTTAGTTTTTCCTGTAGTCACACTGTGCATTCAAGATTCAAACATCTTCATTGATCCCATGGAGAAATTGTGTTGCCTTGTTACAGCTGGTCTTCACGAAAATAGTAGAAAAGAAAAGAAAGAACTTCCACCAAAGACAATTTAGTCCCCCTCCTTTTTACAGAATGGGGAGGAGTTAAAAACAGTTTAATGTCCACTGGGAGAGAGGATCTCTTGTTGCATTCTGTGGAGCACTTGACTGTGATCAGTCTCTGGCTGAAAGTGCTCCTCTGTGCAACCAGCATGCAGTGGAATATGTAGGAGGGATTGTCCACGATTGAGAGGAGTTTTCCTTCTCCTCTCAGCCACAACATGCAGAGGGTCCAGCTTCTCCTCCAAAACAGAACCATCACTGCATCATGGTGCTGCAGATGTTGAAGGACTTAAGTCTCCTTATAAAATACAGCCTGCTCTGCGTTTTCCTGCTGCATCAACTGGCCAGTCCAGTTTATTGCCCAGGTGGACAGCCAGGCATTTGTACTTCAAACCTACTTCCACCCCTGTCCCCATATGGAGAGAAGATTGACAGGAGTCAGACTTTCTGAAGACCACCACCAGTTGCTTTGTTTTAATGATGTTGAACTGGAGATAACACCAGTTAACAAAACTGTCCGGCACTTATCGATACTCCGTGAAATCTCCACCCTGGATACATCCAACAACTGCAGAGTCATCAGAAAACTTCTGGAGGAGGCAGGACTCTGAGTTGTTCCAGAAGTTAGAGGTATGTGAAGAGAGAGGGAGCTAGGAAGTCAAAGAACATAATATATAATATAAGACCAAAACAAATACGTAATATAAATATAGGTAAGGAATAAAACACAATAATCCACCATCATCTCCACTGTCTTGATAGCGTTGAGCTCCAGGTTGTTCATGCTGGACCATGACACCATACAATCCATCTCGCTCCTGTAGGCAGACTCATCTCGATCAGAGATGAGGCATATGAGGGTTATGTCATCTGCATACTTTAGGAGTTTGACGGCGGTAACCAGATGTGCAGCTTTTGCTATACAGGAGGAACTAATGCAGCCTTGTGGGGATCCAGTGTGAGGGCCAACGCTGTTGCCATTCTGGGCATCACTGGCAGGACATTAGCCAAAGAGAAGGGAGCGCCTTACTTGCAGTTGCCACAAGGGTGCAGACCTGGTTGTGAACGGAGAAGCCCTCGAAACCTTGTTTTTTGCAGATGGAGACAAGGCAGATAAAGCTGCTAAAAACATCCAGTTACTACCTGCACTGAAGGCACTTCAGCCTGTCTTTAAGGCCAAGATTCGTAAAGGAGGAAGAGGCAAGTACAGCCCTTAGCAGCTATTTGTGCCTGACAACATCAAAGTCAACCTGAGAAGATTCATTGGCTATCTGGAGAAGGTGGTGAAAAAATTCAGGTCTGTCCCATTGTCTTTCAAAGTGGCAGTAAAACTCATTCAGGCAGTCATTCACAGAGTGGGGGGCTCTAGGCTTGTAGTTAGTTATTCCGTTCAGACTGTGAGTTTCCAGACAGAAGCAGAGTTGCCTGAGAATTGCTATTCCATTCTCTCACTGTGCACTGAAGTAGCTCTGTTCAGCTCTTTGCTAAATCTGTACTTTGCTTCTCTGTATTTGGGTTTGTCCCCACTGGAGTGACACTGCCCTCACAAACGTTGATGTAGAACATCAGTGTCCGTGAAGTCATCCAGACTGTTAGTGGCAGACCTAAAAACATCCTAGTTTGTACAGTCAAAACACTTGTACAAGCTCCCCCACAGTCTCACTGCTCCACTTCTCTGATGTTCTCACAGCAGGTTTGAGTTTTAATTTTTGCTTGTATCCTGGAATCAGGGGCACCATAATGTGGTCAGACTGGCCCAAATGGGAGTAGAATAGTAGCAAAATTATTTCTATGTGTACACTGTAACTAAAATTTGTATGTAAAATAATGTGCAAATGTATTTACTCAAAGGAACTAAATGTAAATGTTTAACTATCTGGGAAAACACAGGATGTAACTAAAAGTGCTGAAGAGCACCATTTTACAGGTAGATTTTTGCGACTGTTCTGCCCTCTGCGAGATGTGTGAATAGCAATTTGTCTGTATTGGAAGTTTTTTTTGCCCTCAGCTCGGGCTCCCAGGCTCACCCTTACAGGCAGAGTACGGTTTAGTTCACAATGTGCCTTACAGTCCGTGCTCAGGCTGCAGTGAAGACTGAAGCTCCAAGAAAGGAGGACAACAGAGGAGTGGAAGACAATGATAGTTTATTGTGACGGGAAGTGTAACAGATGGGACAACAGGGGGGGGGTGGCTCAGGATAGGTGCGCGTGGTGGAGGTGGCCAGGACACAGTAGGTAAATAACAACTAAAATTACAAAATAACAAACAAAAAGTACCAACTAAAAAATCCAGGGATGAAAAATCAAAAACTTCTTTCATCTTGAGCAAAATCCTTTTCTGAATATTAACTAGACAAAGTTCTCAGTCTGTATATAGAAGTACTAAAGTCACTTACAGAATGATGAAAAACAGGCGTCCACGGGAATACTGCCGACAGGCCAGGAGGCAAACAAAGTATCAAACAAGACAAAACTCAAATTAACACAAAATCTCCAAAAACACAAAGAGAGCAGATAATTTGAGGGAGGCTTTAACATACAAAGTACCTTGACCAGAGCGTGGCTGCTCGCTCAGGAAAAGCAGAAAGACAAACTGGCAGAGAGGGCCAGGTGACTGGGGCATATATATAGGGAAGCCAACAGGTGAACGGAGTGAGGCTGATTAGGGACCAGGAGAGAGAAGAGAGACAGCAGGAAATCAGAGCAGAGACGAGAGATTGCTGATCACCAAGGCAACATGAGGCAGCCTTACAGCTGTGAGAATAACGTTGCAGGCACAAGGATTTCAGAGGAGAGGGGAAATGTTGTATCTTGGAGAAATACAAGCACTTCAGGATAACCATGACCTGGATGACAGAGAATCCCCACAGACTGGCAACTTTACTGGTTTTTAGAACATGATCGTCAGCTGTTGTGCAGCTAATGAGGTTTTAACTTATACAGCGTCATGTCCAGTGCTATATCTGTGTTTAGTCAATCCAGTTATTACAGCTTTTATGGCCGTTAACTCATCACTGAGTCTATGATCAAAAGAAATGTAACATTTAAACATATAGTTGCACAACACTCAAATTTGTCTTCCAAGAAAACTCTCAGACTTCAAAGAGTGAAAAATAAACAGTTTCAGTCTCTGATCGGGTCGATGCCGCCTCCGGTCCTGTTCCCGTTCCTGTCTCAAAGCGCGTCGATGCAGCCTCCGGCTCTGGGCCTGGCGCCAAAATGGTGGCCCCTCTTCTGGAGGTCGCATCTCCTGTTTCCCAGTTGTTCCTAGGTCGCGCGACCCTTCGCGTCCAACACCTGGTCCTCCGCTGGTTGGTTTCAACCATCCTGCCCGGCCCCCAGACGGCTTCCGCCACAGACCCCGGCCTCCTGCCGGAGCTCCTGCCCAGCCCCTGGAGGGCTTCAGCCGTCATCGCCAGCCACCTGCCCGGCCTCCATGCTGTCCCCCGGAGGGCTCTTACCCGTTTTTGAGTCTGTTTTGTTACCTTAGTCACATATCTGAGTGTACACATCCGTGTCCTCCTCTCAGGAGCGATCTTTTGTTGTTGAGTTATTTTGCCCTAAATAAACCTGGTTATCAGTTTACTCCCTCTTACTGTCTTTTCACTTTGGTCCGTCTTTATACAAAATTGTGACACACAGGCAAAACAATTAAAATGTGTGACTGGACAACCTATAGGCTGTACTGTACAATGTGCCATCTGACCTGTAGTCAGTTTTAGCCTGGTTGGTTATCGCCAGTTTATAAGATGCAGTTGTGTGCAGCATCAGTAATCCATCCTCCATGATGACGATGTCAGGTGAGCAAGTTCTGCATCAGCTTTCCCATGAAGGAACTGCCTACAAACAATGACACAAGTCACTTGTTAAGGTTTAAAATCTGCATCTACAAACACAATGTTGGCAGTAAAAACATTTGTGGTCCCAGGGACTACACCAAAACCAAAGCTTAACAAATCAAAAAATACAAATCCAGTAGCCCCGCAACTACATATAAGTAATTTCATGAGGAAGCCTCGTGATCAGATATCCCTCTTGGATACAATGAATGATACATGTCTTTACATATACGTAAAAAGGCTGTTCCCTGGGTGGAATAGAGGAGCTACAGTCAGTAAAGCAGTTTTGAAATGCAGAAAGGTTAGCATTGGTGTATTTGTATCCTATGTATTTGTGCCTATCAGATACAAATACTTTGAAAATATAATAGATATGTATAGTTGTGCATTGTATTACTGCATTACTGTTGCAGCAATGGGTAGAAAGCCAATTTTAACATATTACAGCATTTCTGATAATTTCTGTGGAGAAACTAATGGGGTGAAATCCACACAGTAACCAAGTGTTTCTCCTTTCATTATAATGTTAACTTGGTTTATTTCAAATAACAGGAAATATCAAAGTCATAAAGTCACATGTTAGTAATATTTTTTTAGTCTGTGAGATCTTGAGTGACGGTTTTCTCGGAACACAAATATGAGTATTGTGCTAAACAACTTGATGTTGAATTATGATGCTTTTTTAATGCGTTTTTAATGTAAGGTTAACTGTGCTAAGCGACATGTTTGCAAAGGCTCCGTGACGGGTTAACTGCCATTAAAACTGCAATAACCAGGTTGATTAAACATATAGCCACAGGACACTATGGCACTATGAGTTAAAACCCCGTGAGCTGTGCAACAGCTGACGATCATATTCTAAAAACCAGTGAAGTTGCCGGTCTGTGGGGATTCTCCATCATCAATGTTATGGTTATCCTAAAGTGCCGTTCAGTGAAAACTGAACTTTTGCTTGTAGCTCTCCAAGATGTTTACCCTCTACTCTAAAAGGTTTGGTCAAACACAAGTGCAGTTGCCACTGAAAAGCACTTCTAGTAGTAAAGTTAGCTCACACTGATAGTTCGCTGTTAGCTACACTAGCTGTAGCTGTTTACCTGCCTGCACCGGCTAATGTTATATGCTGTGGCTAACAGTTGGCTCTGTTGTCAGGAACAGAAACACTATAAACTCTGTTTGGCTGAGCAGGAGAAAGTCAAGAGCAAAACACCATGGCCAACTCAAAGACAGGTAATGGGGAGACTCACCTGAGGGACCGTGGCGGCGACTCTGCGCTCCTCCGTTAAGCACTGGCTGGCTGGACCGGCCTTGGAGATTTAGTCTTCTTCACTATGCCTTAGTGTGGACACAGGCACACTGTGAGCTGAACAGTACTTGGCTTGTAAGGGTGAGCCTGGGAGCCCGAGCTGAGGGCAAGTTAAAACTTCCAATAAAGACAAATTGCTTTACACACAAACAAGTGTTGCAGACGGCAGAATAGTAGCAAAATTCCACCCACAGAAATACAGCCAATTGTGAGGCTTTCCAGCACTATTAGTTAAATCCTAAGTGTTTTCTCAAATAATTAGACATTTACATTTAGTTTTTTGAGTGAATGCACATTATTTTACATATACACAAATATTATTTACAGTTGGTGTACAGACACACAAATCTGAATACAGACAGACAAACAGACTGTAATACAAAGTACGCACACACAAATCACACAAATAGTAGCAAAAATAATTGTGCTACTATTGTACTACCATAGGCCCTGTGCAGCGTGAAAAACGGCCTAATGGTGGTGAAGCAGTGGTCTAGTACATTCCACTCTCTGGCCGTGCACTTATTAAACTGTTTGTATTTGGGGAGTTTGTGACATAGATCACCTTTGTTAAAGTCTCCTAGGACAATAACCAAGGCGTCCGGGTTTGTCTGTTCCACACACAGTATCTCATCAGCCAGCGCACACTGCGCCTCATGGTGCCTTGTGGTGAAATGTAAACAACAAAGAGGATGAATGAGGAGAAGTCACGGGGTAAATAAAAAGGCTTGCATTTAATGATGAAGCCTCCAGGTCCGGGGAGCAGTGCATAGATAGCACCAAATCATTGTTACACCAGCCACTATTGATATAAAAACAGATTCCATTTCCCTTATACCTCTGGTATTAGATCACACAGCCACGTTTCCATGAAGCACAAAACACAGTAGAAAAGTCTCTGTTTTTGCTCAGCAGGGTCAGCTCATCCACTTTGTTGGAAAGTGAGCACACTTTAGAGAGGAATATACCAGGGAGCGCGGTGCACAATAGGCATCAGCAGAGACGCACAAGCACACCTGAGAATTTACTACTTTTGCGGGGCCTCACTTTGTTGGCACCTTCTTGATCAAAACAGGAAGTAAATCTGTCGTAGAAGCCAGAAAAGTCAGAAATGAATCCTTATGGGTAGTAGCTCTGATGTTCATGAGTTCTTCTCTAGAGTACGGACCACCAGAACTGGGGCAGAAAACTGAATTAAAACACAAAACAAGACAAAGTAGAGCCCACCAAAACACAGAGGCTGCCGTCCGTGGTGCCATCATGTGCATATGTGGATCAAAGCAACAATATACTATAACATAAAATATACTCTATATCCAAATCATGCAACTGTTCATTTCATCCGTGTCAATACACCACTGACTGAACTACAGGGTTCGTATGGGTGCTGGAAATCCTTGAAAATGCTGGAATTTTAATGTTTTTCAAGGTCAGAAATGTGCATGAATTTTGGATAATGTGCTTTAAAATGATTAAAACAGTAACTGTATGTCTTTCACAATAAATAGCAGTGTGACTGAGTTTTAGTTTACTTAGTAGATGGAGAAAGAAACTGCCCTGCCCTGGGGCTGAGTATGCTGAGTAAGCCATCAGTCAATTTATATGCCTCAACTGTGTTTCACAGGCCTCTCGTCTGATGAGAGGCCTGACACTCACATTGACACTCCTGGCAATTATTTCCTAAATAAACTGTTTAAAACCTATCTGGAACTATGGTTTCTTTAGTGGGTCTCACTACTTAGCTTGGTGTGCGTAAGCACACCCACATATACACATACAGTACATGTTAAGGTGCTAGCTTGCAAATTTGTTGGCTAAATGATTGAGAGCGACTGTGTGTGTTAGTGTAGCAATGCTAGTATCGCATGTTAATTATGACACTCATCTACATGCAGTGAATGTACCCGACGTTACTTAACGGTAATGTTGGTGACTTTCCTCTATGAAAATGTCGCCCCTCTTTGCGTGCACAATAAAGCACAAGGCTGAAAAAGCATCCCCAAAACAAAATGGTTGTAATTCCTAAATAGTAAGGCTCACACTAATGGGCTTGGTGTCATTTTCTAATTCTATAATAAAAAGACAGAATCTTGTTATGTGACACTGAAGAAAACTTACAGAGGCACAAAGCTGGTATAAATGTTGGGTTTATCTTCGCCTACAGTGTTTTTATTTTACTGAACTTAGTCAAATCGAGGTGTGCCAGGTGAACCAAACAGCAAAATGGACTCACAGACACACTTGTGGACCAGAAGTGAAAAAATAACAGAAAATATGCCTTCTGGATTGTTTTTTATAAGGGTATTTCCAGGCAGACACCAAAGTGGACATTTGGGCTTTCAAAATTGCACCAGGTAACCAAATGGCTTTATTGATGTTTAGAACTGCAAAACACCATAATTTTAAATACAAAACTAGAAAAACTAACATTATCTTATCAGATAGCTATCGGTTCCTGTGTGCTAAACTCAATGTTGTGCATCCTGCATGCACACTGCGGTTGTGCGTGCCTGTTATTCTCAATGAAATAGGCGCATTTCACTGAGAATAAGGGGCCACTGCCATTTACAGTGCCAAAAAAACTATACATCATCGAAACTGTTATTTCGATGCCTATAGAAAGTTTTTCATCATCAAATGGAACACACACCATTCAATTATTACCTCATCTAAACCAACAACCTGTCTGCTAGACCCTATTCTACCTAAGCTGCTCAAGGAAGCTTTACCCTTAATAGATACGTTCATATTAGATATCATCAATCTATCTTTAGAAACAGGCTATGTACCACAGGCCTATAAGGTAGCTGTAATTAAACCATTACTTAAAAAACCCTGTCTTGACCCAGGTGTCTTAGCCAATTACAGACCAATATCTAATCTCCCCTTTATTTCTAAAATAATTGAAAAAGTAGTCGCAAAACAATGATGTGATCACCTTCATAGGAATAATTTGTATGAAGACTTTCAGTCAGGATTTAGAGTTCATCATAGTACAGAAACAGCACTGGTAAAAGTCACCAACGATCTTCTCATGGCCTCAGATAATGGGCTCATCTCTATACTTGTTCTGTTAGATCTTAGTGCTGCATTTGATACCATTGATCACAACATTTTATTACAGAGACTAGAATATGAAATTGGGATTAAATGAACTGAACTAGGTTGGTTTAAATCTTATCTGTCTGATAGATTTCAATTTGTTCATGTTAATGATGAATCCTCCATGCACACAAAGGTTAGCTATGGAGTTCCACAAGGCTCTGTGTTAGGACCAATACTTTTTACTTTATATATGTCTCCTTTAGGCAACATTATTAGAAAACACTCCATAAATTTCCACTGTTATGCTGATGATACCCAGCTATATTTATCTATGGAACCAGATGAAAATAATCAGTTAATAAAGCTTCAAGCCTACAAGACATAAAGACCTGGATGTCCCACAAGTTTTTACTTTTAAACTCAGACAAAACTGAAGTCATAGTATTTGGGCCCAAAAATCTCAGAGACATGATGTCCAACCCTATTGTTACTCTAGATGGCATAAGTCTGGCCTCCAGTACTACTGCAAGGAACCTTGGAGTTATTTTTGATCAGGATCTATCCTTTAACTCACATATAAAACAAATCTCTAGAACAGCCTTCTTCCACCTACGGAACATTGCCAAAATTAGGAGCATACTGTCTCAAAGTTATGCTGAAAAACTGGTCCATGCATTTGTTACCTCTAGGTTGGACTACTGTAATTCCCTACTTTCAGGATGCCCCAGCAGCAAGAGTGCTGACTGGAACTAGCAAGAGAGATCATATTTCACCTTCACTAGCTTCTCTCCATTGGCTTCCCGTTAAATCTAGAATAGAATTTAAAACCCTGCTTCTTACATATAAAGCTCTGAATGTTCAGGCTCCATCATATATAGAAGACCTCATAGCATCATATTATCCCAGTAGACCACTTCACTCTCAGAATGCAGGCCTACTTGTGTATCCCAGAATTTCCAAAGGTAGAATGGGAGGTAGAGTCTTTAGGTATCAAGCTCCTCTCTTGTGGAACCAGCTCCCAGTTCAGATTCGGGAAGCAGACACCCTCTCTACTTTTAAGTCTAAGCTTAAAACCTTCCTTTTCAATAAAGCATATAGTTAGTTATAGTTATGCTGCCATAGGCTTAGACTGCTGGGGGACCCACCCCCCGATGCAGTGAGCTCCTTTCCTCCTCTTGACCATCTCTCCTCTCCTCTCACCCCACAGTTGTCACCACTGTATGTAACTCTGTGTGTTCTCTCCCGTAGTTGTCTTTGTCCTCCTCTGTCCCCCTCTCTCTGTCCCTTTCTGCAGGTGTCTTCTGCAGGCTACTGGTCCTACCAATCCTCCCGATGTTTTGTTGTTGCTTTTTGTTGCTCTGTTCTTTTCTCTCTCCCCTTTACACTCACCCCAACCGGTCAAGGCAGATGGCCGTCCACCCTGAGCCTGGTTCTGCTGGAGGTTTCTTCCGTTAAAGGGAGTTTTTCCTCTCCACTATTGCCTATGGCTTGCTCCAGGGGGAATTATTGGGTTCTCTTTATACATCTTTATAATCTTGACTTTATTCTGTAAAGTGCCCTGTGGTGACTTTGTTGTGAATTGGCGCTACATAAATAAAGTTGAATTGAATTGAATTGAATTAGTTGGCCCGAGAATCGTCACTGGATACATAATGTATGTACACTGTCTGGGGCTATAATTGGTTTATAGGTCCCTTGAAGAGCCAATCTGTGTCGCAGAAACATAGATGTGGGGTTGTTTAAATCCAGAAGGCTTGCCCAGTTCAAAATGTTGCTGGTTGCAATGTTTATTTTTCATATGAAGCTGCAATAAAGAAAATACATATTTCTAGCAATGACTGAACAGTAAAGAAATATGGTTTTAAGGCTTTTTTCTTGGTAAAAAAGCTTGGTACTATTTTATGTTGTTGTTTCACGGACTCTCACAGAGTCTCACGGACACAATGGTGTGCAGCACTTGAGGATTCAATAATGTTGTGCCCCCACAAAAATCATAAAAATTAAGGGACGCTAATACGTAACTTACAAACTCTTGGTACATTTGGAGAAACTCTTGTTGCGGTGGCTCTTTATATAATTAGAATTGTGAGGTTTTCTGCTTTGTAACAAGGCATAGTTTGTCGAGTTTTGTTTGGGATAGACCGGTATAATTGTGAAATATCGTAGGTAGTTGTCCCTTTGTACCGCAGGTGACCCAGGCTGCAGCTATCTTAATTTCCATTATGACCTTCATATTAAACACATAGTAGAATTATTACCTTTAAATGATACAAAATTATTATTTTTATTATTTAAATATAAAAATAAGAAATTATAACATTGTAAATGTGGAATTCATAGCAGAGCTGCTGTACTGTATTGCATTTAATTGCACTGGTGGTCATAATGTTTCTAATCAGTGTATAATGCAATTTCATTCATTAATTTATTTATTTATCTATCTATCTATGTTTAGTGACACAGTTACACATTGTCAGCTATCTTTAACTTTTATTGGATTTATCAATGGCTTATAATTCCTGTTAGTTGTCAATTAGTTGTTTTTGCTGCCACTGGGAATTTTATTAGAGGAGCAGGATCCACAACTCATTTAATCCATGGAGTCAGGATCTGGCAACAGCAAGCCAGTTAGGGAACTGTTCCATCGACCATGTGAGATCACATAGTAGCATCACAGGGGGGTGGGGCATCTCACTAAGCCTGCGCTAATGCACTTGCTGTATTTTTCATCACGCCCAAAGACGAAGCTCCCCTCCCCAGCCACACACACACACACTGCCTTCTGAAGGCCCACAAGCTGTTTAGCCCCGAGCTCAGCAAAACAGTACCATCAGCCCATTACTTCACGGATCTGTATTAGTCAGGATGTTTATTGACTTTATTACAAATATAGAACCCACAGCCTCATGTCGCTGCTGTAGATATACTGTATCAGCCATGCTTAGCTTATTAAATACTGTAATTGGATGCTACAGAGAAAATACAAAAACATATTTTACATTATGCTAGTCAGAATATTTAGAAAGTTTAAGTTAGCAACAAAGAACTGACTCCACACATTCCATTTTCTATTTAAGGTGCTCTGTCCAAATGACTTTGACTTTAATGTAGGTGTATGACCAAGGGATTTCTCAGTTTTAAGTTTTAGTTTGTTTTATGTAGAATGTATTGTGTATTGTGAACTGTACTGTATTGTGTGTTGTGTTATGTTTCTGTTTACTGATGATGTTGTTATTGACATATAACTTTGATGGTTTGCCTTTGTAGTTTATCTTTTAAGTTTGTCGTCCGGTTGTCAAGGATAGCAATGATTTTGTTACAAAAGAGGGCAGTTCAGTTCAGCTCAGCTACTGAAGGGTGCAGACGTGACACGGTAGATGGAGCAGAGGAACTGACTACAAGGTGGTGTGGACCGCAACAAGTTAGGAGAAAAAGGTTCAGTGCGTAGCTGTTGAGGCACACGGTTTCTTACAGAGTTCTGCGAGTTCAATGAGTTCAGCCATACTTTCAGAAAGTGTTGTTTGATGAAGCTGCTTGTAAACGTGCTTGTGAGATTTTTGTGCTTAAGCTTGTATGTACAATTGAACCGTCATTGGCTAAGTTGAGAAGCAAGTACAATAAATGTTCAATGTTCGTCATACATCGATCTCTGGAGTGACGTATTTGCTGGAGCATCAGAGTCGTCAGTTTCGAGTAAGATCGCCTTTATATTACTAAGAAACTATCTCTACACGGACTAAACACTACTCAGCGAATAATGGAAGGACAAGTTGATCCGGACAGCGTGGAAAGCCGACTCAGCCCCATGGAGAATGCGTTGCAAAATCTGACAGACAAAAGGAAGGCAAAGTTGGACCAGCTAGCGAAACTAAAGACAAAGATGTGCTTTTTTGGGGATAAGGACTGCTACATGGTGGTGTAAACTAAGCTGTTGCCAGAGTTTTACGATCTGCTCGAGGAGTTTTGTAGCATAAATACCTCACTCAAGGAACTATACCAGAAGCTTAAGCTCAAAAAGGAAATGAATACCAACCAGAAAGAGTGGTTCTAGCTGATGTTAAAATCACTCAGAAAACTTGGCGATGAGATTGCTCTTCAGGAAGCAAGTAAGGCAAATGAAAGTGTTGCTCCTGAAGACAGTGTCGTACTCAAGGAGATCTAGGAAGTCCAGAACAGGTTCTGTAGTATCTTCAGCTTCAAAGTCATGCCTTGAGGGTCGAGCTAGGGAGAGCTAATCTAATAATGAAGGCAGAAGAGTTAAGGGAAAGAATGCTCTAGAGTAGGGAGAGGCTAGCCTTAGGGCAGAGGAGAGCAGGGAGAGGCTAGGCTTAGGGCAGAGGAGAGCAGGGAGAGGCTAGGCTTAAGATGGAAAGGGAGCGTCAGGAAACGAGGATCAGAGCAGCGAAAGAATTGGAAGTGAACGCCGCTCTTCCAGCTGCTAACACACTAAGCCAGATCTTGAAGAAACATTTGTTTGGCTTTGTTGCGTCATGTGGTCCGAATGTCAGCAATGCCAACTTCAATCTTAGTCAGGCACAGACAATATATGCTGGTGAGGAAGTAGCTGTTGCCGTTAATGCGGCTGTACCATTTGATGAAGCAAAAGATGTACCACGTCACCACTGTGTTCTCCAAGCAAGGGTTTTTAACCAGAATCCAGTTACAAAGGGTCAACATGTATCGTTTAGGGACGCCCAGTGTCATAACGACTCTACTGAAACTCCGGATAAATACCACAGGTTTTGTTCTCAGTCTCCTCAAATTATTCCTACCTTTAGTGGAGATCACTTGGACTATGGTCTCCTTATCAAAACATTTGAGCACGTGGTGGAGAATAGATGACAGTGATCGACTTTATCTGTTGAATCTGAGCAAAATTGGAAAACCCATGGAGATGGTGCGAAGCTCCATTGGTTCGCTCTTTTCCTAGCTAATTGTGTAAATGCAATGGCGGATTTGGAATGTATGGGAGAGCTTTATACTACAAGCAACATACGGGCGATTGTTTGCAACCTCCCATATAAGTTGAAAGAGAAGTGGAAGAATCTGTTCTATGATCTTAGTCGGAAACACGGTCGTAAGGCTAAGTTTATAGATGTAGTTGAGTTTGTAAATGACGAACCCCAGATCTCACTGCATCCTTGCTATGAGGACATAGTAGACAAACCTAAAGGTCGCCTGAAGAGTCCTTTAGGTACCAAGCTAGGGAAGGTAGGTGGTATTAAAAAGAGCTTTACCGCTTCTGTGAGGAAAGTGACTACTCAAAAGGATGTGAGTGCAGAGCCTGGCTTTAGTAAGACAGACTCTTCCATCCCAAAGTACCATCAGAGCCTCACCCAAGCCTTCCAATACCATCAAAGCCTCACCTTAGTCTTGTCTGTTTTGCCAAGAGGGGCATACTTTTGAGCTAAAGATCGTCGGGTATCTCCATGTCTTGTCTACCTTGCATCAGAGATACTGTATACCAAATGCAATTTCAGCAATCAGAAAGATTCTATCCAGGTGTTGCACCTGTCGAAGATTACATGGTGCAACCGGGCATCAGCACATGGCACGTTGGGCTAACCTACCAGAGCCCTGAAGGTGGCAAAAATGGACACTTGCAAACCGCAATTTTGGTCCCGGGGACATGGTGTTGATTCTTCATGAGTCAGCCCCTCGTAACTCCTGGGTGATTGGCAGGATCATCCACACAATAAAGGATGAGCGAGGTCTAGTCCGTCAGGTTCGTACACCCATAACCGAGGTCTGTCTTCAGAGTGAATCAGACTGAGACTGTGGTAAAGACGGATCTCCTACGGTGTGTTAAGTGCTGGTAACCCCCTGGCACCATAAGAAAGAAGAGAGAATACCATAAAAGAATAGTCATGATGTTTATGGGTTATTGTATGATTTGTTTGTGTTTTTTTGCAAAGTAATTTAGTAATTGTTTCCAACATTAAATGTGTCTAATATTGGAGCACAATTAGGACCTGGGTATGTATAAGCCAACCAAGGGTTTCCTCAGTTTTATGTGTTATTTTTTTTATGTAGCATGTATTGTGTATTGTGAACTGTACTGTATTTTGTGTTGTGTTATGTTTCTGTTTAATAATGATGTCATTAGTGACATAATATAGTTTTGACAATTTGCCTTAGATGATACAATAAATGTAAAATAAATGTTCAATGTTCGTCATGCAACGATCTCTGGAGTGTAGTATTTGCTGAAGCGTCAGATTCGTCAGTTTTGATCGCCTCTACAGTAGCTTTGTGCTGCATCTGCCTGTCTATAAAATCAACATGGCTCAACTGCTGTCACTGTCTTTTATTCACTACATATAATGTGTCAGCCCTCAATGTGTTCTTATGTGCAACAAAACGTCAAACTCAAACTTTTTGGGGGGCCATAATGCACATGGTGAAGTCTGTTTTGATGCTATGTGATTTTGAATAAAATATGTCACACCGCAGACCTGAGTTTAACTTCACTGTGTATAATAATAGGTTGGTTTAAAGGTTATTTATTAAACATTGTGAGTGAAGGAACTGTAAATTTGTTCCCTATTAAACTAGATCACAGTTTTTCTATCCTTAAACACATCCATAAAAAGGGTAAAACTGTCAAACTGGCTATTTTTCAGAACAAAGAATATAGTGTCAGGGAATATTTTACTAACATGTTCAGTGTCAACTTCTTTGCAACTTCCCACTTATGTTAGTAGTTAAAAGAAAAGATGAGGTCTGTACAATAAAAAGTAGCCACCTTAATGTTACTCCTGCACAAGTAGATTATCTTGTTGACAATTCTGCCGCCTCACTACGTACAATACTCGATAGTGTTGCCCCTCTGAAAAAGAAGGCAGTAAACCAGCAGAGGCGATCTCCATGGTATAGTTCACAAACACGCAAATTAAAACAGGAAACACGAAAGTTAGAAAGGAAGTGGCGTTCCAGAAATTTAGAAGAATCTCATTTAGCCTGGAAAAGTACTAGTTTAAAAATGTACAAAAAAGCTCTCTGTGTTGCCAGAACAGCATATTATTCATCATTAATAGAAGAAAACAAGAACAACCCAGGTTTCTGTTCAGCACTGTAGCCAGGCTGATTAAGAGCCATAGTTCTGTTGAGCCTAGTTTTCCCTTAACTCTGAGCAGCAATGACTTCATGACCTTCTTTATGAATAAAATTGTAGCTATTAGAGAAAGAATTCACCAGATCCTCCCCCCAAAAATTACAGATAGATCTTCATGTACAGCAGTGCTAGAATCATGGATAAGGCCCCACTCCCTGTTAGACTGCTTTTTACCCATAGATCTCTCTGAGCTAACTTCAATTATTACCTCATCTAAACCAACAACCTGTCTGCTAGACCCTATTCCAACTAAGCTGCTCAAGGAAGCTTTACCCTTAATAGATACATTCATATTAGATATCATCAATCTATCTTTAGAAACAGGCTATGTACCACAGGCCTATAAGGTAGCTGTAATTAAACCACTACTTAAAAAACCCTGTCTTAAACCAGGTGTCTTAGCCAATTACAGACCAAATCTAATCTCCCCTTTATTTCTAAAATCATTGAAAAAGTAGTTGCAAAACAATTATGTGATCACCTTCATAGGAATAATTTGTATGAAGACTTTCAGTCAGGATTTAGAGTTCATCATAGTACAGAAACAGCACTGGTAAAAGTCACCAACGATCTTCTCATGGCCTCAGATAATGGACTAGTCTCTAAACTTGTTCTGTAAGATCTTAGTGCTACATTTGATACCATTGATCATAACATTTTATTGCAGAGACTGGAACATGAAATTGGGATTTAAGGAACTGCACTAGGTTGGTTTAAATCTTATCTGTCTGATAGATTTCAATTTGTTCATGTTAATGATGAATCCTCCATGCACACAAAGGTTAGCTATGGAGTTCCACAAGGCTCTGTGTTAGGACCAATACTTTTTACTTTATATATCCTTTAGGCAACATTATTAGAAAACACTCCATAAATTTCCACTGCTATGCTGATAATACCCAGTTATATTTATCTATGGAACCAGATGAAAATAATCAGTTAATAAAGCTTCAAGCCTACAAGACATAAAGACCTGGATGTCCCACAATTTTTTACTTCTAAACTCACACAAAGCTGAAGTCATGGTATTTGGGCCCAAAAATCTCAGAGATATGATGTCCAACCATATTGTTACTCTACATGGCATAAGTCTGGCCTCCAGTACTACTGCAAGGAACCTTGGAATTATTTTTGACCAGGATTTGTCCTTTACCTCACATATAAAACAAATCTCTAGAACAGCCTTCCCCCTTGTTACCTCTAGGTTGGACTACTGTAATTCCCTACTTTCAGGATGCCCCAGTAACTCCCTAAAGAGCCTGCAATTAGTCCAAAATGCTGCAGCGAGAGTGCTGACTGGAACTAGCAAGAGAGATCATATTTCACCTTTACTACCTTCTCTTCATTGGCTTCCCATTACATCTAGAATAGAATTTAAAACCCTGCTTCTTACATATAAAGCTCTGAATGGTCAGGCTCCATCATATATAGAAGACCTCATAGCACCATATCATCCCAGTAGACCACTTCGTTTTCAGAATGCAGGCCTACTTGTGGTTCCCAGAATTTCCAAAGGTAGAATGGGAGGTACAGCCTTTAGCTATCAAGCTCCTCTCTTGTGGAACCAGCTCCCAGTTCAGATTCGGGAAGCAGACACCCTCTCTACTTTTAAGTCTAGGCTTAAAACCTTCCTCTTTAATAAAGCATATAGTTAGTTATAGTTATGCTGCTATAGGCTTAGACTGCTGGGGGACCCACCCCCCCCGATGCACTGAGCTCCTTTCCTCCTCTTGACCCTCTCCCTTCTCCTCTCACCCCGGAATTGTCACCACTGTATGTGATTAACTATTTGTTTTCTCCCGTAATTGTCTTTGTCCTTCTCTGTCCCCCTCTCTCTGTCCCTTTCTGCAGGTGTCCCCGGCTTTAAAGCTGTGTGTCTTCCAGCGTGCAGCTACTGGTCCTACCAACCTGCTTGATGTTTTGTTGTTGCTTTTTGTTGCTCTATTTTTTTCTCTCTTCACTTTCCAATCACCCCAACCGGTCAAGGCAGATGGCCGTCCACCCTGATCCTGGTTCTGCTGGAGGTTTCTTCCGTTAAAGGGAGCTTTTCCTCTCCATTGTTGCCTATGGCTTGCTCCAGGGAGAATTGTTGGGTTCTCTCTATACATCTTTATTATCTTGAGTTTATTCTGTAAAGTACCCTGGGATGACTTTGTTGTGAATTGGCGCTATATAAATAAAGTTGAATTGAATTGAATGTTACTTGTTCTAACGCTGACAAGATGGAGACAAGAAAACAGCTGCAACACAGTAAACTAGACTTATGCTGACATTCAGAAATATACATTTAGAAAAGGTTTATGTGTAATGTGAAACATTTGTAGGGATGAATATACTGAACAGAGCCAAAGTAAGAGGATAATGGAGAATACCACAACTGATCTGCACCTCTTCAACTACATTTGTGCTGCTGTTGTTTTCCTGAACCTTTCTGATGACACATGGATGTTCAGTAATCTTCTGCTATATCAAATAGAAATGCTGACAACCTCTCACATGTACTAATGAGACCTATCCAACAATTCCAGTGTTGCTTGTTTCACACTGATACTATATTCTGAATGGCACTTGAGTTGCTTGCATGTCAATGAAATATTAAGGCTTGTGTTGACCATACACTTCAGTGTTGAAAGCACTACAGTGAATCATTTATAGAAGAAACTATTTATATAACTTCACATTTGCACTTGGTGGCCTTACATTCAGCTGTGGTAGAGAAAGTGTCTTAGTTTTACATTTGAAATGAAAATTAGAAGCCAAAACACTGACACAACAGTTTCAGAAAAACAAATTTAACCATTTAATTTTTTTTGTTTTAATTAGGGTTTGAGTTTAAATACAAGGCAGTGCAGTAGCTGTACAGCATTGATCATTTAGGGAAAAAAAGCTAGAAATGCAAAGTGCGTTTAGCTGACAAGTCTTACAAGGGTAAACCTCGTGGCATTTGTCTAAATAAAAATGAGACTAATAAAAAGCTGATTTAATGATGTATCATATTGGTGCAACT